>NC_067476.1:98668756-98823756 GCF_947179515.1 Apodemus sylvaticus | reverse complement strand
TCTACTCAAGTTGTACTTAGCATTGCAGAGTAGAAGTTTGAAGCAGGTCAGAAGCATACTCTTTGGCATAGAATGTATTTATTCTGTCTGAACACTTGAGAGTCTTTTAAATTTTGTAAACTATTTCTTCTACATATTTTAGAGAACATCAAAAGTTCTCTATGACCCATTGTTCAATTGAACTTCCCATTAACACTTATATTCTGTCTCTAGTAAATGCAGAACAGTCTTCAAATACATCATTGCATATCTTGGTCCATGTAAGAACCTAATTTCCCCTTCTCATTTTTTAAAAATTTTCTCTTACTTTCATTTTAAAATTTTACTTTAAAAATTATGGGTAAGCATTTGTATACATGTGTGGGTACATGTATGTGAGTGCAGAAACCCACAGGGGCAGGAAGAGGGTAACAGATCCCCTGAAGTTGAAGTTATGGGTTGTTGGAGCCACTCAGTGGATGTGCTGGGAACCAGCCTGGTCCTTTTCAAGAGCAGTAAGCACTTTCAACAACTCAGCCATTGCTCCAGTTCAGCCCTTGCTCCCATTTTAAATGAGATATTTCTTATGACCTTTTCATTCAATTTTGTAGGGCTCAAATTTAATCATATTAAGACGTTAATTTTTTGAATATTTCTTTGACTCTGAAAACAAACATCTTTCAAAGCCCTCAACAATTTCTCCTCTGCTCTTCTCATATTCTTTATGCAATATTGTCTCATAAAATCATTTATGAACACTTCAGGTTGTCACTATTAAATACGAAACTGCCCACATCTGCATTCATTTTTTCTACATTGTTACAACTCACTTAAGGAAGTGCTGTCCTCTCCATAAAGTGAGACGTGCCCCATATTCAGTCTCCTCTCAGCTTCTTGGAAAGCTGCAGTGTGATGAGCTCTCCCTCGGCTCTGCTGCTAGCCAGTTTCCTCCCCAGCAGCAGCATCCTCGCACGCTGGTGCTTCAAAGCCATTGCTTTCACAGACCTTCACAAATCATCAGCTATCTCTGCAATTTGCATCTCATCAGCGACCACTTGGTCCTCATCCGTCTCGCGCTGGCTTTTACATCACACTCACCACAATCGTCCTCATCTAAGAGAGCAGCAACCTCCCTGCTTCTAATTCTAGTGCTTCTTTTTCACTCACTATCCCACTTGAGTTCTCAGCAGAATCTGAAATAAGATTGGTGACTCCCTCCTTCTGGAAGCACATTTTAGTCCTACCAGGCAGTTTCTACCTAGGCTCTTCATCCTTTTATTTATTTAAGCACTTGCTATTTACATTATTGATTTCCATATGGTTTAGATGCTAAATATATATATATATATATATATATATATATATATATATATATATATATATATATATATATATATATATATATATATATAACAGGAGGCATTTTAGGGAGGAAATGAAGCAGTTCATGTCAGTCATTGTGAATGCAGATAGCTATGCGATGTATTCAGAAAGAAGATGCTGAAGAAAAATTTTCAAGAAAATTGCAAATTTTCATTTCCAAATATATATTAATATGGACTCTTTGAGTATTATAACTTAAATCAAATGAGTTAGTGTATAGACTTTAATTTTCAATAGTTTTGTTGCTGAAAATATACTATAAATAATATACTATACATATAATATGGTCTGCAACTTATCATTCTAGTAAACTGATTATTCTAAAAACGTTCCCTACTTAACCATATGGCTTATTTAAGAAAAAGGAGATAGAGTAAATGATTAGCAAATGTAATAAATTGATGGAATTATTAATAAACTTGTCTCTAATTGTAATAAGTCCTGTTGCTCAGTTTTATGGAAAGTGGTCAATAAATAATGAAATAGTATCGAAGTCTTTTTAAAAGATAATGAATAGGGGAAATTAATCTTTGGTAGATAATTGTGTAAGAGCTATATAAAGTATACTTTTCCATTAGGGCTGGTCTATGGAAGTGTATAAGAAGGGAGTTTGAGGATCAGATTATTTTACTCCTTATTCTGCAAAGCCAATGTGCTTTCTGTCATATCAGACACAGTGAATCCTATATAATGCAGGGAAGCTTCTGTCTCATTTCATTACTTATTGTGTGTGTGTGTGTGATATTTTCCTGTGTGTGCATGCACGCTCATATGTGTACATACGAGCATTAGTGGAGGTCAGAGAATAACACTAGTTCTCTATCCTCCCCTCCCATCTTACTTTAGATAGGAGGTTTTGTTGTTGTTGAATTCTGCTTGTGTTCCAGACTGGCTGGTCCATAATCTTCTTGGGATTCTCCTTTCTCTGTCTCCCAGCTTGTTGAAGGAACCCAGAGAATACAGACATGTCCTACAATGCATGACTTTATATAGGTTCTGGGGTTTAAAGTCATGTCTTCACACTTGCATACCAAATATTTTACATATGAAACCACTTCTTTGTTGCATTTTTTACTATCTAACAGGTAGAAAAATATTAAAATTTTATTCTCTGGAATAAGCATAAACTTTAAATACTACAGCATTGCATAATACTTCAATACATGCATAAGCTAGCAATGCAACTATAATTAGCTATCGTTAAATGAAAGGGTTAATATATATTATATACAATATCTTTCATTGCAAAATAATATTGTTAGAGTGTCCAACTTAAGATAAAAATTTCAGAGGTAGTATCAGGCAAAAAAAAAATGATATACCTCATATGGGGTATGCGCAGCACTTGAAGTAACGGGGGCTGACTCCAAAGGCCATGATTCTTTCATTCTAGCATGCAGTAAAAAGACTCCTCCCACAGGAAATTGAAGTGGTGAAATTGTTTAGAGTAATTATTACTGCTTTGTGCCTATTCTCTGTTCTGTGACAGAGACTGGAGATAAAGAAACCCAAAGAGAGCATGCCCATCTTCCTCCACTAGTACATGAAGACACACGAAGAAAGACCCAGGGGGCCAACATGCAAGCTGACACCTTGTCACATCTCCTTCCTTCCTTCTTTCTTGAAGTCTTACATGCTCCAGTAGCCAGACATCTTGGTCTACAAGGTGCACTTCAGTACATAAACCATGTACTAAAGATAATGGGCCAAAAAAGAGAGTCATTGTAGCACCTCTGCTCTATCTCTCTGCGTCTCTGGTGTGAAGAATGAGTCTCTGAGTATTTGGCTTCCATTGTGAGCTACTAAAGCAGTCCTGATTGATGCAGATATATATTACATCATTAAGCGAGGAAAACACATTTACAGATTGTAGAAGAGCAGCATGCCAGATAATGGACAAAATATTGCCTCGGGCTAATGTGCTGTGGAAGCGGGAAGCAGGGTTTGGGGTAACAAATTAATAGAACTTTGAGATGTTGCGTTTATTCAGAAAGAACTGAATGCTTTTCGGCAATTAGCCAGCATAGACAGAGTTTCCGTGTGGCAGCCCTGCTGCTGGCTGAAAGCTGGTGGGTAGATTGACAGACTCAGAACAGCTATTTAAGAGTAAGGCTTCTGTGAGTGTAGAAATAGCCACAGACACTTCATGCTCCTGAGGAAAGTGATGGTTTGTTATTATGCTTGAACTATGATGAAATCAGTAAAAGCATCATAGGAGAGAGCGAAACCATGGGGTGCTATTAAGAGTTGAACAATTCTAGTTTGTGAGGGAATATGGATTCTACTTACAAAAAATAATAGCATATAGGAGAGGAAGAAAGAAGTCATTGTCACTGTTTTGAAATACTCGTGAGCTATTTCATTGTGTCATGAATCGTAACTCAAATTTCATGTTATTAGTATTAATTTTATTAGTGCAATGTGTGTGTACTGCCACAATATTGCCTTAATGAAATAATGTATTGTACGTTATGTTCCACAGATCTAATGCTGTGCTTGTGAGATGTGGTGGAAATGTGCATGATGGGAAAGAGAGGGGGAGAATGAGAGAGGAGGGTGGGGAGATAAAAGTGAGAGCTAGATAGAGTAGAGAAGGGCCAAGAAGGTTTTCCTATTAGTTCCCATTTTTAGGCACATCATTCCAATGACTACCTTGGCTCACAGCATGCTTTCTATCAAGATTGGACAAATTAGAATTCTCCTAGTAATTTCTATGCCCTCTTCCTTGAGGACCATTTCTTCATAGGAAAGGTCTCTTCTGATTAGCTGTAGATCGTTCTTTCAGGTTTAGAGGACATTCTTGCATATAGCTATAGTGTGTCCAAAGGCACTGGGTTGTATTCATGTGGTTTAATGCACAAAACAAATTATTTCAGGACACAGGAATGATTAAGATAACCAGGGCCAGCTAAATGGCTCAGTGATGAAAATGTCTGCTGCCCAGAGAGACTGATCTGAGTTTGACTCTTAGGTGCCACAAGATGGAAGGAAACAAGTTAGTCCTGCAAGTTGTCCTCTGACCTCCACGTACGGTCTGCGACACCACCTCATAAAGAGATAAATGCATGGCGAAGAAATAACTTTTTAAAAGGAATTTTGATGAACTAGAAAACAGAGTTCATGCCTGTTCAAAATGCTGGCCAGACATGCTCATCTGCTACCATTGTGGCAACAAAATTTGGACTGGTAAGACAAGAATCTTGGACAACAGACATTGTTAGTATGCTTGCTATTTCAAAATTTTCTCTAAATATAGAGAAAAAAGCCTCACAAAACCAAAAACAGAAAAAGAAAAAGAAAAAAGGTATGACGTGAGCCCTCTCGCGGGTGCAAATGCTTTAGTAAAGGAAAAGCCTATTTTACAGGCAAATCTCAACCAACAGGATTTAGCTGTAACTCAAATAATCAGGGCAAAAGACTCAAACTTTGCAGAGAAAAAGTGAAAGCACTGACTGTGTAGGAATCAGTAGCACAGAGTCATTTCACTAAATGAAAGACAGGAATGAACACCAGTGCAAGGGCACTCGGGTTGTATAGCTCAACTATTTGCTTCATTTAAAAGGGGAAAGGGAAGTTATCACCTCCCTATACTTCAAGTTCTTCAATCATTCATTCAAAGGGAACACTACAGTAAGTAACTTGATCTCTTTTGACCAGTTTCCATTTCTACTCTTTTCTCTCTTTTTTTCTGTCACCTAGGATACAACGAGAAGCATCTGTTTAGACAGACGTTCATTTATCTCTCTGTGTACATTGAAGAAATGTGGAAACTTTTGATATATTAAAAATAAACAGTAGAGGTAACCTTGGATCTGTATGGAATCATCCAATTTGACAACGTCCTTGCCTTCCATGCCACCCTGATGTACACAGAGTAGTCTCGTTTGCAAACACTGGTGCTAAAAGGGTTATAGATAGGCCTGGAGGATACATTTAGTCTAGAAGTAGCTTTCTGTGAAATATGAGAGTGGCATATGCTTATATCCCCGGCACTGGAAAGGGCTGGGCCAGAAGAGCCATGGAATTTGCTTGTTGAGCTATTCTAGCCAGTCAATAGCTCCAGATTCAGTGAGAAACTCTGACTTAAAATTAAAGAATAAGATAATAGAAGAAGACACTTGACATTGAACTCTGGCCTCCATACAAATGTACACACATGTGCACCCACATACCTATGCACAAACCCATGTATACATACACAAATAGAGAAACAAATTTAAAAATAAGAAAGCAGAAATCACAGTTCACACCATCTAATGCCCTGCAAGGGATAATTGCTAAATGAAAAAGCAAATGTCTCTCTTTTATGCCCCTGGAAATGTGAGCCTAGAGGGCAGGACCCCTCACCAGTGCTATCTCACCAGGGCATTTCTCGAGACACTTCACCATCAGGGGCAAAGAAAAAAAATCTTGCTTATAAAGGGAACACTACAGCAAGTAACTTGATCTCTCCTTTTTACCAGTTGGCAAAATTATCTTTTAAAGATTACAAGGTGATGTTCTTTGATGTTAGATAAGAAGTTGGGGCCTGATAAATGCTATTATACATTCGTTTCTAAAAATAATGTCTGGAAAAGCTGTCAAGTTCATCAAAAATAAGATAGACTTCTACATTCTGGACTGAGTCATAGAATAAAATTGCTTTGTATTGGTAAGGAATGGAAAATAGCAATTATCCCACATCTCATGCTCCAAACATGTAGCTCTTTCTGACACCTGTGAATTTTGATTATTGATCACTGACCTTCCATTCTATCAGGAAAGCTCCATATATACAAACTGCTGTGTGTATGTGTGATATATATATATATATATATATAAGCTTACATATATATCACATACATACATGCACACATATACACATACACACATACACAAATACATACATACACACATACATACATACATACATACATACATACATACATACATACATACGTTCATACTGCTGGAACTAATACCATAAAATGGAATCATAGCCACATAAAATTTTAGCTGTCAGATAAACAAGGTGTGGGCCTACGGACCATGATATTGAAGGGACCCTGTTTGGAGTGGGTAGTTTCTTTCTATAAACTAATTATAGTAGCAGAACTCAAGGGAAGATTAAACTCTGGGCCTCCCAGTTTAATATTTTGTTGTTGGAGTGTCCTAAATCCTCTGACAAGACTTTGGGAAAAGATTGAGGAGTACTTACGAAGTAACTCTAAATTCATTGTTACCCAAAATATAATTTAAAAAAATTAAAGCAAGCAAAGTTTCAATCAAATGTCTCAAAAATTTCCAAGTTTCTTCTCGAAAATCTCCTAGGAGTTTCAAAAGAGTAGCTAAGGGGCAACGTCATCATTACTCTGCATGGGGGTAAAATAATGACGACTGAGCCTCACACACTCAAGAAGCAAGAGGGTGGCAGGTGGCAGGTAGGAAACTGATGCATTTGAGAAAAATGCAAGGAAAACTGCATTGCTAAGAGCTACTGATTACATCAGCAATGGCAAGGGTAACAATGGGAAATCATAAATATGACCATCTAAGTGCAGACTCGAGACTCTCCCATCTCACTCGGTCAGTGCAAACAAACCTGCAGAGAAGTTCTTTTTATTTTTTATTTCATTTCTCTTCCAAAACCTTCCTCCCCTCTGAGTTTTTCATATCTTCATTTTTATTATCTTAATGATCAATTAATTAAATTATGACTCTAATTTATAGTACAGTGTGCTATTAGATAAATTTTTGCTTTTAATGTTAAAGTAGAAAATCCTATCTCTCATAGAACTCTACTCAACAAAACACAGAAAATATATTTTTTCATAAAAAACATTTTACAAACCCACAGCCCTGTTAAAAGGAAACATTAATTCTATTTGCAATCATTGGTCCCAGTGAAGATTTACAGGGAGAAAAGCAAGCGAAGATGAAAATGTCAACATCTGTCTTGGCAGCGAAGTTTAGGATTTAATTGTGGGTGATGCTGATGGGTGACCTGGTCAGTGAGGCGATGTTCCTGCCCTGGCTCTAACTCAGGAAAGAGACAAATGTGTTAGTGCCCCACCCCTTGTCACATCTTCCTTTGCGCCACAGCACACCTCTTTGACTGACACCAAGCAGCAATTTCAGGTAATGTGCCCTGTCTTAAGTGTGCTGAATTACTTGGTCCCACTTTACGAACAGAGAATAAAAAAAGAGCGGGTGGGCATTTATGCTTCTTGAGCACCAAGCATTCTCTAAGTCTTGCTGATTTTGACTTTGAAAAGGAAAAGCAGTAGTATTTGATGGCTCTATCTTCCCTTTTTATCCTAGATGTAATTTTGAATTCTTTAAGCTGGTTAATCAATAATTGCTTTTCTCCTCTATCAGACTGATAGTCACACATCTTTGTTAATTTAAAAACAGCCATTTGTGTTTCGGTTAATAAGAAAAACTTTGTTATTTCTTAGAAAAGAAGGATCATTGACCCAAGATCACAAATGGAGTCACTGTCTGTGCTCTTGCTCTAGTTCCCAGTGGGTCAGGCTGGAAATCAAGACAGTGTGGTACTGATGTTCCACATCACAAAGTTGAAAGTATGCTGGTAGATCCTTCCCATCCAAAAATAAAATCAGAATTAGAATCATAACATCTTAACTCCCCAAACAGATAAAGTGACAAGATAAGAAGTTTCCTTTGACTGAATCCCTAGTAGAAAAGATGACCTGCAGAAATTGATGTTGATCAGTTTGCTCTATGTTCTGCGTCTCCTGTTCATCTTACAAAGAAAATAACTTTGAAATAACCAGCTACTTTATTGTTTGTGTGTGTGCGTGTGTGTTTGTGTGTCTGAATCTGCTTTCTTCTCTCCATACCATCACATCCTCTAACTGACCCCTTAAATCTTTACTGTATTATATGGAAAGAAACATTTCTCAGTTCTAGAACTATAAACTTGTACCCAAAAAAGTCCAATTAAGTATGTTAATTCATGGTAAATTTAGCCTTTGAAAGAACATGCACATATACATACATATCAACATCTGTTTATCCACCCTTCAGAGAGGATATTTAGTGCATTTTAAATGCAGCTAGATTCTTTATTTCACCACTAAAAATGTCCAGAAACAATGACTAATTTAAGCAAAATGTCAGAGTAGAAATTCTGTTTACATAACCAAGTTGCATTTCTATACACCAACAGCATGCTCCCGAAGGAAGAGATAGATATCATGGATCCATTCCCATTTACAATAGCACCGAAGACCAAAAAACTCTCAACATAAACCTAACCAAGGAGATACTAGACCTCTAAAATGCAAATCGGATAGACATCTTCAGCCTGGTTTCTCCATCCTGGAGAGCGGTGGGTAAGAAGTTAAAAGTAGGTCCTGCTGCTCTTTTATAGGTGCCCAGTTAGATTCCTAGCATCCATACCAGGCAGCTCAAAAGGGCTTATCATTGCTGCTCCAGAAGATCCAACACCATCTTCTGGCTTCCTTGGGCATCTGCACATACACATAGGCACACAGAGACACGCATAAACACTAGTTTTAAAATAATTTTTAAAATAAAAATAATTCTTTTTTAAAAAATAAACTTGTTTTAAATAATTATAAGAAGTTTAAAAAACAGCTAACAGAGTAAGAGAAGACATTTGCAAATCCTGTATCTAGTACATAAAGAAAACATCATACTAAGTGAGGTAATCCAGACTCAAAAGGTGACTCATGGTATGCACTCACTAATAAGTGGATATTAACCTAGAAAACAGGAATACCCCAAACATAATCCATACATCAAATGAGGTACAAGAAGAAAGGAGGAGTGGCCCCTTGTTCTAGAAAGACTCAGTGAAGAAGTATAGGGCAAAACCAGAACGGGGAAGTGGGAAGGGGTGGGTGGGAGGACAGGGGGAGAAAAGGGGGCTTATGGGACTTTCGGGGAGTGGGAGGCTAGAAAAGGGGAAATCATTTGAAATGTAAATAAAAAATATATCGAATAAAAAAAAGACAAAAAAAATTGCTAATAGCAATTCTGGCCAACTTGGTAGGATAAAATGTTCTCAAGTACTGGGCAAGGCACAACTTCTGGGACTTTCTGTGTTTCCAGAGAGACATCTGAACCAGTGGGATATGTAGTGAATCAGCTTCAGCACATTTATATCCAGTCACACAACGCCATGAAGGGCAAAGAGGTGGAGGAAACATAAATATTCCTATTCTCAGTCCTAGCACCTCTGTCTCCAACTTGCAGATCCAATGTCAAGTTCTCAGCTACTTCAGCTCCTGCCTCAGTGCCATGCCTGTCCACAGCCGTGCCCCCCCCCCATGGTGATGGTTAAGAACTCGTCCTCTGAAATTGTAAGCAAGCCCCCAATTAAGTGCTTTCTTTTTATAAGTTGCATTGGTCACTGTGTCTCTTCACAGCAATAGAAGAGTAATTAAGACATGCCCAGCAGACCTCCAGATTCTTCCAGTGGATCTTTAACTTCAGACTGAAGATCACAAGATATAGTTTCCCTGGTTCTCCATCAACTACAAGATTTATTGTGGTTATTTCTTTAAAACTGTGAGGACCAATTCCCATAATTAATCTTCATTCACCTATTTATTGTCTATTTATCTATCTCTATTAGTAAGATTTTGGCTGCTGTAACATATACTGAAAACCAACATATAAAGAGAAAGGATTTATTTAGGCTTAAAATTTTGAAGATTTTGGTTAATGATCAATTATAAGTCTCCTTGCTTTTGGTTGTTGATGGTCTAGACATCATAGTGAAAGCTGATAGAGGAGAAAATGTTTATTTTAAGGCAATTGGGCAGTGTAAGAGCTAGACACCATGTCTCAGAATCCTGATCAGAGGAATGCTCCCAGTGACCTAAAATTGGCCCCTACATTATAAAGATCTTTAGTGTTTTTCAATAAGAGCAACTGCAAAAACAGTACCTTTACAAATGAACATTAGGAAAGCATTTCTGATCTAGTTTACCACTGTGTCTTTATCCTTATCTGTCTGTCCATCTGTCTGTCTATATGTCTCCCTGCCCAACTACCTACCTATCTTCTACTTCCTATCTCTAATTGGTTCTTAGGTGAGCTCAGATACAAATTTACATATAGATTATGTAAAGAATATTTACAGCTTAGCAGTAGAAAGGCAATCAAATTAAGCTCAGGCAGAGACTTTTCATGAAACATGTTTCCAGAAGAGAAAGCTATCAAATAAAACCCATAACAAGACCCCACCTTCAGACCTACTAATTTTGCTATAATTTAAAATAGGGTTAATAAAAAGTCAAGAATGATGTGAAAAGTTTGGGAAACAATGTGATGGTTTTCAGCGTTCAGGTAATGTTCATTCAAACATATCATGCAACAATTTTACTTCTAGCTTTATGTACAACAGAAATGGACAGATATTCACATAAGACTCAAGCAGTGTTCATCCTATCATTCCTCAGATTAAAAGCAGAAACTTCTCACATTCTTCCAAATGATTCATCAGTAAATAAAATTTCACTCAATGGAATAATATTTGGTAACAGAGATGTGAAATACTGATAAATGAATACACTAAAACAAATATCGTAAGGGTTGTCACTGGAGAGATGTCACAGGATTTTAGAGCACTTGCTCTTTTTGCAAGTTCAGAGTTTAGCCCCTCATGTCAGGAGGCTCACAACTACCCATAAAGCTCTAGGGATCCAATGCCCTCTTCTGCCCTCAATGGACACCCACACATGCAGCAAATACACACACATACATACACAAAATAATGAGTAAATCTATAAAATACCTTGTTAAAGGGTGTTATTATGAAAACTACAATATATTATGATTTCATTTACATAAAATGTCTAGAATAATTAAGCTCTGAGGAAAAAGAGCAGCTGTATTCTAGCTGTAACATTATTGGGAAACTATAGTAGTTTTGGTTAATGGGTGTGGGGTTTCATTTTATGACAAAAGTGTTCTGCAATCCATAGTGGAGATGAACAAACTTCTGAAAATAGAAGAGCAATTATGCAAATAATTATTTATTTTAAATGAGCAAATGTTATGGCAATGTCTCTCAATAAGCTGTTTTTATAAAGATAGGGATCTAGAAGTAGGGTCCTGTGAGACTTCTTAGTTGCTGAATATTTTTTAAATGAATTTCCCCTACTAATTCCCAGGATCTCTTGAAACCTGAATTCTGTATAACACATCTTAAGCAGAACAGCATGCTTGTTTTGTAACTGTTAGATCTCTGTGGTCTCTTTATATGGCTGTACCTAATGGTTTTATATAAGATGTGTTCAGCAAACTTTTCTTTCTTGCTTCTCCCAGGTTCCCACCAGCAGCCAGTTCTCTCCCTCTCAATTATACTGCAGTCTTTTCTCCTCTCCATGCACACAAATGCCTTGGATCCACTCTTTCTCCTGCTGTCCACATGCAGGCAAAAAATTCAAGACCCTGCCTCAATATAATTGATTTCCTGAAGTGTTCAAATTCCCAAATCATCACCTTGTACATGTCCCAGGACCAGCAGCTCCTCAAATAGAACATGCCTCGTACCTAATTTCATCCCTACAGACTTTCTCCTCCTATTGTGCTTAGCAACCCTGTTCCAGTCATTTAAACTGATGATGTTTACTACGACATCCTGGGCTTCCACCATCCAAGCCTTCTCAGCATCTTCCCAGATCCCTCCGCTCCTCTTCAGTCCTACATCATCTCCCCAGTGGACCACTTCCATCATTCTCTAAGCTGAAACAATAGAATAAGAATCCCATTGTAGCATGTTTGTGCCAAAGATATAAAAGTTATTTCCCCAGAGGAAGAAAATTGTGTTGGTAAAAGTAGAAATGTGAATTTTAAAAAGCCCTGAGGTGAAGGATAAAATTAGGAGAAAGACCTATGAATCCCCTTTTTGGGGAAATGAATTTTTAAAAGTGATTTTCAGTTCAAATATTGGCAGGTTCTCAGCTTTATTTTGTGAGCATGTCATTCTCATACACACCTATTCCTAGTCCGAATCTTCTCTATTTCGTGGTGTGAATGCTTGGCTTCAAAATAGCCTATCTCCTGCTCACCAACGTGATTAACTTTGTCATATTAGAATAATGGTTTCCTAAAGGAATTCTCCTGGCTGCAGTTTCTTAGCTGTCATTTAAAGTTTGAAATTTTCATTCTTAAAAGCAGAGATAGCGTTTTTCACCTATTAAATTAACAGAACTGAAAAGACAGACATGGTAAAGGTGCAGGGGAAAGCTCTATCTACCAAGGGGGGCAGTTTTAATGGAGCTGATTTAGCAAACCCCATAATACTTTTTAAAAAAAATATGCATGCTATTTGATTCCGGGATTCTACTTTAAACTGTGTACCCTACAAAATTGCTTGCATGTGGAAGCAAACATGTCCATTGTTGAGTTTTTCCCCCAGGAGGGGAAATTTGAAAACCTGCTTAAATGGATTCAAATAAAGAACATTTAAATTATGCCACATATAAGTTCTCCTAGATAAATTGTAAGTAGCTATTATAGCACTGTTCCCTTCTTATGTCAAATTCTAATTATTTTCCAGAACCAATAGGTAAATAAACCCTTTGTTTATTAAACATGTTTTAACATTTATTTTATTTGTTATTTATTTATTTACTTATTTATTTATTTATACATGGGGGCATGCATGTGTGTGAGTGTGCGTGTGTGTGTGTGTGTACCTATGTACCTCTGTGTGTATACCTGAGGTGTGTGTGTATGTCTGTGTGTGTGTACCTATGTACCTCTGTGTGTATACCTGAGGTGTGTATGTGTGCATGTGTGTGTGTGTGTATGTGTGTGTATCTATGTACCTCTCTATGTGTACCTGTGGTGTGTGTGTGTGTATGTGTATGTGTGCATGTGTGTGTGTACCTATGTACCTCTCTGTGTGTATCTGTGGTGTGTGTGTGAGTGTATGTGTGTGTGTGCATGTGTGTATGTACTAATGTACCTTTCTGTGTGCACCTGTGGGGTGTGAGTATGTGTGTGTGTGTGTGTGTGTGTGCGCACGCGTGCTGGTAGAGGCCTTAAGAGGCTGTTGGAACTGGAGTTTCAGGTAGCTGTGAGCCAAGAGACATGAAGACTTCCATGGTGTTGGGAATTTAACTTCTGTCTTGCTGAAGGGGCAGCAAGCACTCAATGCAGAGTTGTTTCGCCAACCTCAACATTTATCTTTTATTCTTTTTTTAAAATTAAACTATAAGTACATCACTTTCCCCTTTTCTTCCCTTCCCCCAATCCCTCCCATAAGCCTTCACTCCAACCCCATCCATGTGTCTTGCTCCCCCCTTTTAAAATCGATGGCCTCTTATTCTTTGGTTATTATTGTTATATATCACTATATAAACAATCTTTTGAGTCTCTTTGGCATTGTTTGTGTATATACAACTTCATGTCTGAGCACTTCGTATTGGATAACCACATAGGGTCTTATCCCTGAGAGAGTAATTTTTCCTTTTTCAACAGTCACCTGTTGTTCTCTGTCTGGGTGTAAGACGTTACAAGACCCTGTCCATGGTAGCATATCTGTTAGTGCTGTCATATTTGAATCTTGTTTAGGTGGCCATACTGTTGCTGTATCATGGATGTAGTTTTTCTGTCACTTCCAGGAGACCTGGTAACAAAGAAGCTTCTCTTTGAAGTGAATGGAGATTATTGTAGAAAAACCACAACAGGTCATAATGAAGAGATTGAATATTTGATTATGGGAATCCAGTCCCAGACTCATCTATAACACAATTCCTCCACCTAAGAATCAGATACCACCTCAAAAAGGGGACAGTGGGCTAGAATACCCAACATTTATATTTTAAAATGTTAAATATAATTTGAGAGACTTTATAACTTGGTACATTTATAAATATCTCATATTTCATATTCAACTCTTGTAGCAGTATTTAAATACATAAAATATGCTTGCATATTACACATAACACTATCACACCCATTTCAGACAAGAGTCAACAAGATGCCCATGCTTCCTCAGCTCTGGGCTTCAGTGCTAGGATTCAACAGGGACACTCTTTATCTGTAAGATCTTGCCCATATTCCATCACAGCAGCTCATTGACATCTATGAAAACAGCCATAATATTTTTTCAGTGTTTCACTTGGTGTTTATTCATCTAAGAAACCACGGGTGAACACCTTCTGTGGCTTGACGTGGAATCAGGCACTATGAGTGCAAGATAGACAAAGTCAACTTGGACTTTCCTGGGATTTGTGAACCAATTGGCTAGGCACAGGTTTGTCCTAACAGAATGAACCTGTTACTGTGTCTATCCAGTTTCCTATACCAACTCAAAGGATCTACATGCTTGATCCTTACATTTAGCTTTTCCAATAGCTATGGAATTGGAAGAACACCTCTCTTTTCTTTTCTTTTTTTTTTTAAATTTATTTTTTACTGAATATCATCTTCATTTCCATTGCCAATGGTAAAGCCTTTTCTGACATCCCCCTCCCCTAAAACTCCCAACCCCTCCCCTTCCTTCTTTCCCCTGCCTCTCCACCCAACACACTCCCTCCTCCCCCCCCCCCACTTTGTTTCCATTTGTTGGGGCCTCTGTTGATCCTTTACCTGACCAAGGACCATTCCTCCCACTGAAGCCCAACAAGGCCTTCCTCTGCCACATTTTTGGCTGGAACCATGTGTGCCCCTTGGTTGATGGTTCAGTCCCTGGAAGGCTTGGGGCGCTGGCTGGCCAAAATCATTGTTCTTCCCATAGGGCTGTAAACCCCTTCAGCTCTTCTGGTCCATCCTACAGCTCCTCCATTGGGGACCCCATGCCCAGTCCAATAGGTGGTTGCTAGCATATGCCTCTGTATTTGTAAGGATCTGGCAGGGTCCCTCTGGAGACAACCATGGCATGCTCCTTTTGGTATACACTTCTTGTCATCCATAGTAGTGTCAGGGTTTGTTGACTGCTTATAGGATGAATCCCCAGATAGGGCAGTCTCTGGGTGGCCTTTACTTCAGTCTCTGCTCCACACATTGTCTCCCTTATTGCTCCTGTGGCTATTTTGTTCCCTTTCTTAGAGGAACCGAAGCACCCTCACTTAAGTCCTCCTTCTTCTTGAGCTTGGTAAATTGTAACTTGTTTATTTTGAGCTTTTGATCTAACATCTGCTTATTAAAAGCATGTGTGTTCTTTTGCCATTGGGTTACCTCTCTCAGGATGGCACTTTCTTTTTTTTATATATTTTTATTTTCTATATTCTTCGTTTACATTCCAAATGATTTCCCCTTTCCCAGATCCCCCCTGCCCATATGTCCCATAAACTTTCTTCTCTCCATCCATTCTCCAATCACCTCCCTCATTTTTCTCTGTCCTTATATTCCCGTCCAATGCTAGATCAATCCTTTCCAGAATCAGGACCCTCTCCATACTTCTTCATGGGAGTCATTTGTTATGAGATTTGTGCTTGGGTATTCAGGGCTTCTGGGCTAATTAATATCCACTTATCAGAGATTGCATTCCATGTGTATTCTTTTGTGATTGGGTTAACTCACTTAGGATTATATTTTCCAGATCAAACCATTTGCCTAAAAATTTTGTGAATTCATTGTTTCTAATTGCTGAGTAGTATTCCATGGTGTAAATATACCACATTTTCTGTATCCATTCCTCCTTTGAGGGACACTGGGTTCTTTCCAGCTTCTGGCTATTATAAATAAGGCTGCTATGAACATAATGGAGCATGTGTCTTTATTGCATGCCGGGGAATCCTTTGAGTATATGCCCAGGAGAGGTATAGCAGGGTCCTCTGGAAGTGTCATGTCCAGTTTTCTGAGGAACTGCCAGACTGATTTCCAAAGTGGTTGTACCATCTTACAGCCCCACCAGCAGTGGAGGAGTGTTCCTCTTTCTCCACATCCTCGCCAACACCTGCTGTCTCCTGAGTTTTTGACCTTAGCCATTCTGACTGGTGTAAGGTGAAATCTTTGGGTTGTTTTGATTTGCATTTCCCTAATGACTAATGATGTTGAGCACTTCTTAAGGTGCCTCTCGGCCATCTGAATTTCTTCAGGTGAAAATTCTTTGTTTAGATCTGTACCCCATTTTTAATAGGATTATTTGCTTCCCTGGGGTCTAACTTCTTGAGTTCTTCGTATATATTGGATATTAGCCCTCTATCAGATGTAGGGTTGGTGAATATCCTTTCCCAACTTGATGGTTGCCTATTTTTCCTTTTAACAGTGTCCTTTGCCTTACAGAAACTTTGTAATTTTATGAGGTCCCATTTGTCAATTCTTGATCTTAGAGCATAAGCTATTGGTGTTCTGTTCAGGAACTTTTCCCCTGTGCCCATGTCCTCAAGGGTCTTCCCCAGTTTCTTTTCTATTAGTTTCAATGTGTCTGGTTTTTCATGGAGGTCCTTGATTCACTTGGAGTGACGTATAGTACATGGAGATAAGAATGGATCAATTCGCATTCTTCTGCATGCTGACCTCCAATTGAACCAGCACCATTTGTTGAAAAGACTATCTTTTTTCCACTGGATGTTTTCGGCTCCTTTGTTGAAGATCAAGTGACCATAGGTGTGTGGATTCATTTCTGGATCTTCAATTCTATTCCATTGGTCCACTTGTCTGTCATTGTGTCAGTATTGCGTGAAGTCAGGGATACTGATTCCCCCAGAAGTTTTTTTGTTGTTGAGAATAGTTTTAGCTATCCTAGGTTTTTTGTTATTCCAGATGAATTTGAGAATTGCTTTTTCTAACTCTGTGAAGAACTGAGTTGGGATTTTGATGGGGATTGCATTGAATCTGTAGATCGCTTTTAGCAAGTTGGCCACTTTAACTATATTAATCCTGCCAATCCATGAGCATGGCAGATTTTTCCATTTTCTGAGGTCTTCTTCGATTTCCTTCTTCAGAGACCTGAAGTTCTTGTTGTATAGATCTTTCACTTGTTTGGTTAGAGTCACACCAAGATACTTTATATTGTTTGTGGCTATTGTGAAGGGTGTCATTTCCCTAACTTCTTTCTCAGCCTGCTTAGGATGGCACTTTCTAGTTCCATCCATTTGCCTAAGAATTTCATGAATTCATTGTTTTTAATAGCTGAATAGTACTCCATTGTGTATATATACCATAGTTTCTGTATCCATTCCACTGTTGAGGGACATCTGGGTTCTTTCCAGCTTCTGGCTATTATAAATAAGGCATCTATGAACATAGAGGAGCATGTGTCCTCCTTATTAGATGTAGGAGCATCTTCTGGATATATACCCAGGAGTCGTATAGCTGGGTCCACTGATAGTACTATGGTAGTACTAATATTCTAAGGAATTGCCAAACTGATTTCCAGAATGGTGGTACCAGCTTGCAATCCCACCAACAATAGAGAAGTGTTCCTTTTCCCCAACATCCTCTCCAGCAACTGCTGTCCCCTGACTTTTTCATCTTAGCCATTCTGACTGGTGTAAGGTGGAATCTCAGTTTTGTTTTGATTTGCATTTCCCTGATAACTAAGGATGCTGAAGATTTCTTTAGGTGTTTTAGAGTCATTTGAGTTTCCTCAGTTGAGAATTCCCTGTTTAGCTCTGTACCCCATTTTAATAGGGTTATTTGACTCTCTGGAGACTACCTTGTTGAGTTCTTTGTATACATTGGATATTAGCCCTCTATCGGATGTAGGGTTGCTAAAGATGTTTTCCCAATTTGTTGGTTGCTGTTTTGTCCTATTGACTGTGTTCTTTGCTTTACAGCAGCTTTGCAGTTATGAGGTTCCATTTGCCTTTTCTTGTTCTTAAAGCATAAGCCATTGGTGTTCTCTTCAGGAACTTTTTGCCTGTGCCCACGTGTTCAAGATTCGTCCCCACTTTCTCCTCTATAAGCTTCAGTGTATCTGATTTTATGCGTAGATTCTTGATCCACTTGAACTTGAGCTTTGTACAAGGAGATAAGAATGAATCGATTTGCATTTTTCTGCATTCAGATCTCTAGTTGATCTAGCACCATTTGTTAAAAATGCTGTCTTTTTTCCACTGGATGTTTTTAGATTCTTTGTCAAATACCAAGTGACCATATGTGTGTGGCTTCATTTCTGGGTCTTCAATTCTATTCCATTGATCTTTCTGCCTGTCTGAATACCAATACCAAACAGTTTTTATCACTACTGCTCTGTAGTAGAGCTTGAGGTCAGGGATGGTGATTCCCCCAGAAGATCTTTTGTTGTAGAGAATAGTTTTTGCTATCCTGGGATTTTTGTTATTCCAGATGAATTTGAGAATTGCTCTTTCTATATCCATGAAGAATTGGTTTGGGATTTTCATTGGAATTGCATTGAATCTGTAGATTGATTTCAGCAAGATGGCCATTTTTACTATATTGATCCTACCAATCCATGAACATGGGAGATCTTTCCACCTTGCAAGACTTTCTTCAATTTTTTTCTTCAGAGACTTAAAGTTCTTGTCATATAGATCTTTCACTTGCTTCGTTAGGGTCACACCTAGGTATGACATATTATTTGGGGCTATTGTGAAGGGTGTCATTTCCCTAATTTCTTTCTCCTCTTGTTTATCCTTTGAGTAGAGGAAAGCTACTGATTTGCTTGAGTTAATTTTATATCCAGCCGCTTTGCTGAAGTTGTTTATCAGCTTTTAGGAGTTCTCTGATGGAAGTCTTGTGGTAACTTAAGTATGCTATCATATCATCTACAAATAGTGCAAAAATGGGACTTCTTCCTTCCCAATTTGTATACCTTTGACCTCCTTTTGTTGCCTGATTGCTCTTGCTAGGACTTCAAGTACTATATTGAATAGATAGGGAGAGAGTGGGAAGCCTTCTCTGGTCCCCAATTTTAGTGGGATTGCTTAAAGTTTCTCTCCATTTTACTTGACGTTGGCTACTGGTTTGTAGCATATTGCTTTCACTATGTTTAGGTATGGGCATTGGATGCCCAATCTCTCCCAGACTTTTATCATGAAGGGATGCTGGATTTTTTCAAATGCCTTTTCAGCATCTAATGAAATGACCATGTGGATATTTTTCCTTTAGTTTGTTTATGTAGTGGATTACATTGACAAGATTTCCATATATTGAACCATCCCTGCATCAGTGGGATGAAGCCTACCTGATTATGGTGAATTATAATTTTGATGCATTCTTGGATTCAGTTGGCCAGGATTTTGTTCAATATTTTTGCATCATTGTTCATGACGGAGATTGGTCTGAAGTTCTCCTTCCTTGTTTGGTCTTTGTTTGGTTCAGGTATAAGCATTATTGTGGCTTCATAGAATGAGTTGGGTAGTGTTCCTTGAGTTTCTATTTCATGGAAAAGTTTGAAGAGTATCAGTATTAATTCTTCTTTGAAAATCTGATAAAATTCCCCGTAAACCCATCTGGTCCTGGGCTTTTTGTTGTTGTTGTTGTTGTTGTTGTTGTTGTTGTTGTTGTTGTTGTTGTTGATGGGAGACTATTGATGACTGCTTCTATTTCCTTAGGACTTATAGGACTATTTAGACGATTTATCTGATCTTGTTTTAACATTGGCACCTGGTATGTATCTAGAAAGTTGTCCATTTCATCCAGGTTTTCAAACCTTCTTGAATATAAGCTCTTGTAGTAGGATCTGGTGATTTTTTGAATTTCCACGGTTTCTGTTATTATGTCTCCCTTTTCATTTCTGATTTTATTAATTTGGATACTGTCTCTGTGCCCTCTGGTTAGTCTGGCTAAGGGTTTATTTATCATATTGATTTTTTCAAAGAACCAGCTCCTTGTTTTGTTGATTCTTTGTATAGTTCTTTTGGTTTCTGTTTGGTTGTTTTCGGCCCTAAGTTTGGTTATTTCCTGCCATCTACTCCTCTTGGAGGTATTTGCTTCCTTTTGTTCTAGAGCTTCAAGTGCACTATCAAGTTGTTAGTGTAAGCTCTCTCCATTCTTTTTGGAGGCACTCAGAGCTATGAGTTTTCCTCTTAGCCCTGCTTTCATTGTGTCCCATAAATTCTGGTATGATGTGTCTTCATATTCTTTAAATTCTGAACCCACACACCTATGGCCACTTGATCCTCGACAAAGAGGCTGAAAACATCCAATGGAAAAAAGATAGCCTTTTCAACAAATGGTGCTGGTTCAACTGGAGGTCAGCATGCAGAAGAATGCGAATTGATCCATCCTTGTCTCCTTGTACTAAGCTCAAATCCAAATGGATCAAGGACCTCCACATAAAGCCAGATACTCTGAAGCTAATAGAAAAGAAACTGGGGAAGATCCTTGAGGACATCGGTACAGAGAGAAAGTTTCTGAACAGAATACCAATAGCGTATGCTCTAAGATCAAGAATTGACAAATGGGACCTCATAAAATTACAAAGTTTCTGTAAGGCAAAGTACACCATCAAAAGGACAGATCGGCAACCAACAAATTGGGAAAAGATCGTCACCAATCCTACATCAGATAGAGGACTAATATCCAATATATATAAAGAACTCAAGAAGTTAGACTCCAGAAAACCAAACAACCCTATTAAAAAATGGGGTACAGAGTTAAACAAAGAATTCTCACCTGAAGAATTTCAGATGGCGGAAAAACATCTTAAAAAATGCTCAACTTCATTAGTCATTAGGGAAATGCAAATCAAAACAACCCTGATATTTCACCTTACACCAGTCAGAATGGCTAAGATTAAAAATTCAGGAGACAGCAGGTGTTGGCGAGGATGTGGAGAAAGAGGAACACTCCTCCACTGCTGGTGGGGTTGCAAATTGGTACAACCACTCTGGAAATCAGTCTGGTGGTTCCTCCGAAAACTGGGCACCTCACTTCCAGAAGATCCTGCTATACCACTCCTGGGCATATACCCAAAAGATTCCCCAGCATGTAATAAGGATACATGTTCTACTATGTTCATAGCAGCCCTATTTATAATTGCCAGAAGTTGGAAAGAATCCAGCTATCCCTCAACAGAAGAGTGGATACAAAGAATGTGGTATATATACACAATGGAGTACTATTCAGCCATTAGAAACAATGAATTCATGAAATTCTTAGGCAAATGGATGGAGCTGGAGAACATCATACTAAGTGAGGTAACCCAGACTCAAAAGATGAATCATGGTATGCACTCACTAATAAGTGGATATTAACCTAGAAAACTGGAATACCCAAAACATAATCCACACATCAAATGAGGTACAAGAAGAACGGAGGAGTGGCCCCTTGTTCTGGAAAGACTCAGTGAAGCAGTATAGAACAAAATCAGATCGTTTTGATGTGTTCTTGGATTCGGTTGGCAAGAATTTTATTGAGTATTTTTGCATCGATGTTCATAAGGGAAATTGGTCTGAAATTCTCTTTCTTTGTTGGATCTTTTTGTGGCTTTGGTATCAGCATAATTGTGGCTTCGTAGAAGGAATTGGGTAGTGTTCCTTCTGTTTCTATTTTGTGGAATAGTTTGAAGAGTATTGGTGTTAACTCTTCTTTGAAGGTCTGGTAGAATTCTGCACTGAAGCCATCTGGTCCTGTGCTTTTTTTGGTTGGAAGACTTTCTATGACTCCTTCTATTTCTTTAGGCATTATGGGACTGTTTAGATGGTCTAGTTGGTCCTGATTTAATTTTGGTATTTGGTATCTGTCAAGGAAATTGTCCATTTCCTCCAGATTCTCCAGTTGTGTTGAGTATAGGCTCTTGTAGTAGGCTCTGATGATTTTTTGGATTTCCTCAGTTTCCGTTGTTATATCTCCCTTTTCATTTCTAAGTTTGTTAATTTGGATACTTTCTCTGTGCCCTTTGGTCAGTCTGGCTAAGGGTTTATCTATCTTGTTGATTTTCTCAAAGAACCAGCTCCTGGTTTTGTTGATTTTTTGTATGGTTCTCTTTGTTTCTACTTCATTGATTTCGGCCCTGAGTTTGATGATTTCCTGCCTTCTACTCCTCCTGGGCGAAATAGCTTCTTTTTGTTCTAGGGCTTTCAGGTGTGTCATTAAGCTGGTAATGTATGCTCTCTCCATTTTCTTTTTGGAGGCACTCAGGGCTATGAGTTTTCCTCTTAGCACTGCTTTCATTGTGTCCCATAGATTTGGGTATGTTGTGTTTTCATTTTCATTGTGTTCTAAAAAATCTTAAATTTCTTTCTTTATTTCTTCCTTGACCAAGGTATCATTGAGTAGAGTATTGTTCAGTTTCCATGTGTATGTGGGTTTTCTGTTGTTTCTGTTGCTATTGAAGACCACATTTACTCCATAGTGATCAGATAGGAGGCATGGGATTAGTTCTATCTTCTTATATTTGTTGAGGTCTGTCTTGTGACCAATTATATGGTCGATTTTGGAGAAGGTACCATGAGGTGCTGAGAAAAAGGTATATTCTTTTGTTTTAGGATAGAATGTTCTATATATATCTGTTAAATCTAATTGGTCCAAAGCTTCAATTAGTTTCATTGTGTCCCTGTTTAGTTTCTGTTTTCCTGATCGGTCCATTGAGGAAAGTGCAGTGTTGAAGTCACCCACAATTATTG
This sequence comes from Apodemus sylvaticus, assembly GCF_947179515.1. Taxonomy (NCBI): domain Eukaryota; kingdom Metazoa; phylum Chordata; class Mammalia; order Rodentia; family Muridae; genus Apodemus; species Apodemus sylvaticus. The sequence goes on along the minus strand of NC_067476.1, from coordinate 98,800,927 downwards.
TGTTAGGTGCAATGTGTGCTTTTAGTTTTAATAAAGTTTCTTTTACGAAAGAGGGTGCCCTTGCATTTGGGGCATAGATGTTCAGGATTGACAGTTCTTCTTTTTGTATTTTTCCTTTGACCAGCAAGAAGTGTCCCTCAGGGTCTCTTTTGATGACTTTGGGTTGAAAGTCAATTTTATCTGATATTAAAATGGCTACTCCAGCTTGTTTCCTGAGACCATTTGCTTGTAAAATTGTCTTCCAGCCTTTTACTCTAAGGTAGTGTTTGTCTTTGACCCTGAGGTGTGTTTCCTGTAAGCAGCAAAATGTAGGGTCCTGTTTACGTATCCATTCAGTTAGTCTGTGTCTTTTTATTGGGGCATTAAGTCCATTGATGTTAAGAGATATTAAGGAATAGTGATTGTTACTTCCTATCATTTTTGACGTTATTTTTTAAATTTGAATGCTTAACTTCTTTTGGGTTTGATGAAAGGTTACTATCTTGCTTTTTCCAGGGTGAAGTTTCCCTCCTTGTATTGGTGTTTTCCTCCTATTATCCTTTTTAGGGCCGGGTTTGTGGATAGATATTGGGTAAACTTGGTTTTGTCGTGAAATATCTTAGTTTCTCCATCTATGGTGATTGAGAGTTTTGCTGGATATAGTAGTTTTGGTTGGCATTTGTGTTCTCTTAGAGTCTGCATGAGATCTGCCCAGGACCTTCTAGCCTTCATAGTCTCAGGTGAAAAGTCTGCTGTGATTTTGATAGGTCTTCCTTTATATGTTACTTGGCCTTTTTCTCTTACTGCCTTTAGTATTCTTTCTTTGTTTAGAACATTTGGTGTTTTGATTATTATGTGACGGGAAGTATTTCTGTTCTGGTCCAAGAAGAAAGGAGGAGTGGCCCCTGGTTCTGGAAAGACTCAGTGAAACAGTATTCAGCAAAACCAGAACGGGGAAGTGGGAAGGGGTGGGTGGGAGGACAGGGGAAGAGAAGGGGGCTTACGGGACTTTCGGGGAGTGGGAGGGCTAGAAAAGGGGAAATCATTTGAAATGTAAATAAATTATATCGAATAAAAAATATAAATAAAAAAAGAACAAAATCAGAACAGGTAAGTGGGAAGGGTTGGGTGGGAAAACAGGGGGAGGGAAGTGGGCTGATGGGACTTTTGGGAGTGGGGGTCCAGAAAAGGGGAAATCATTTGAAATGTAAATAAATATATCAATAAATTAAAAAAAATAAGTAAAAAATAAAAAAAGGCCTGAAATGGGAAAAAAATTCTAAAAAGTCTTTAATTTCTTTCATTATTTCTTCCTTGACCAAGCTATTATTGAGGAGAGCTTTGTTCAAGGTCCATGTGTATATGTGTTTTCCATTGCTTTTGAAAAACAGCCATAATGTTTTTAAAGAGAAGTTCATTCACTGTCCATGCTTCGAGCACCAAGTAAAACCATTGTGTAAGTCAGGGCCGAGTCCTTCCTGTTATTCCCACTCAGCATAGACAGCAATTACGACCAACATTCAGCACAGATAGAAGTTACTCCACTACTTCTGCAGATGGGACTGCTCCAGGTAGTCTCTAGCAGAACAGTTATCTGTCCTTCCTAGTATGTGTTTCAATGTGAAATCTCCTAGGTTTACAGAGGACCCATGCACAAACCAACCATGTGGCAAGTACTTTCATGACTCCATAGCACTGCAGAATAGTTGCTATAGGTGTTTGTTACTTGGGTATCCATATTAACTTCTCTATTTACTATATGATATGCAATGAACCAAAGTCCCTCTGAACCTCATTTACTTGGTTATAAAATAGGGAGTACAATAATACCTGTGTCTTAGAAATAACAGACCATGCATGTCTATAACAGCAACTGGCTCATGGACAAATCTCTACCAATTCAAATCACCCACATTGTATAGAAATTTTTGTAGAAATGTGTCAATAGATACTGTGTCTATTCCCCATACACCACACACTACAGAATCAGGAGATACTTCCTTTGTAAGGCACTTCAAAGGCAGTGTTTCACATCCATGTAGAAGGCATTAAGGTAGGTATAGGTTTTGGTGGTTCCAAACTCATTAATGAAATGAGTACTCAGACAAGATAGTGAGATGTTTTGCCTTTTCTCCCCTTTCTACCTTGTGGTGACTTTAACAGGGTCATGTTTTTGGAACAGCTTGATTGTCTCACCAAGTCTACTGGAATCTCAGTCTTTGAGTTTACAGAATATGTGTGTGTGTGTACATATATATACATACATATATATGTATGTATATATAGTGTGTGTGTGTGTGTGTGTGTGTGTGTGTGTGTGTGTGTGTGTGTGAAATTATTCTGTTTGTTTTGGTGAAGAAGTGGTATGTGCTATATTTAAACCCAACAAATTTTATGCCGATCACTGCAAAATGCTAACCTCAACTCATCTATGACTGCTTTCTCAGTCAATATCTATTCACTTATTCTTACAATCTCCAGATGTCATGGCTAAATTTTATGTAGCCCCTGAACAGTGTCATGAGTCGATAAATGAAGTTTGTGCTCACTCTGATAGTGGACTTTCAGCATCTGAAATAGTAGAAGGAATCCCAGAGCAAATGCTGGCACTCGATCAATGCATATTTAACTATTTATTGAGCTCCACTAATGAACTCTACTCTATGTCAAATGCTACAGGGAAAGAAAACCTGTCTTATATGTCTTTAATAGCCATTGAGGAGTGTTTAGTCACATTCCAAAGGAAAAACAGTGATATATAAAGGTTAAAACAGATTTTACAATCTGAGTCCCCAAGATATCAATGTGGAGGAGAGTTAAGTGGCAGGTGATGTCTCAAATGGTAATTTGATAATATAATAAAATAGTTATTATTAGGAGCTATTTTGTGCAATTTTGTAATGCAATCACTGCAAAAATGAAGGCAAGCAATATTTTTAAGCTATTTGCCTTAACTTTCTAAAAACAATTTCAGATAGGCCAGAAAGATGTAACAATCAGTAAAGTGCTTATCACACAACCAAGAAGATGTGAGTTCAGATCTCACCACCCATGGAAAAAAGATTGGCATGGTGGCACTAGTCTACAATCCTACTACTAGGGAGCAGTCCATCAGTGAGCTCCGGGTTCAGTGAGACCCTGTCTCAAAGGACAAGATAGAGAGTAATGGGGACAGAAGTCTGATATTTACCTCTGTGCTCCACACATGTACACACACACACACACACACACACACACCACAGATACAGAAATAAATAAATATTAACAGCCATTTTACCTTATGAGTAGAGAAGGGCTCTCTGACTCACGGTTTCACTGTAGGTTAAGGAGCAGCAAAGAACAGGCAGCAAATTTGATAAATCTGCACAACATCTCAAAACAGTCTTTTATATGCTTAAGTTGGTTCCATTTTCAGACTTTAAACATTTATGGCACTCAAATAGAATTTGTAAATCTGAGCAAAATCTGTTCTTGGTTGATTTCACTAAATCAGCTAAGACTACTAGAAATTTAACTAATTATTCACAACAGATTAAATAGTTCCTGAGAAGCTGAAAAGCCTTGTCAGAGAGCTGGTGTTTTCCAAGAAAGCCTGTGGACAATAGAGAGGTGAGCTAGGTCCCTGAACCTTTTCTCTGGGTGCAAAACGTATCTGGTTCTGAGACAGCTCAGGCTGCAGCTATGTGCTGCAAGGGGGATAGTCGGCATTTCTTCACCTTCGGGGTGGCAATTACCTTCGCAATTGCATGCATATGGAGAAGAAAATAAACTCCAAATTACATTGTGAACTCTGGAGATTAGTGCATCATTTCATGGACAGTTGAACCTCTGTCCCATATAAATGTTTCCATAACAAAGAAAAAAGCACTATTATACCATCTCCTGGATTTCCATGGAGCTTGTATTAGGGTGCTGCCACCTGACTTGCATCATGGAGAATGGATGTTGGAGGTGGAGGGATGAAACCACAACTCAGGCTTTGAAAATTTACTGAGACATCAGTATCTACCCTTAAACACTCATCCCATCCTCTGTGGTAGCCATAGAACAGAAGATGCCTTTACTCTGTGCCTTTTGGTAATGGGATTATTTACAAATTGTGTCTGTGAAGGCAAGTGCACACTGCAGCAGAACATGTACAGTAGAGACAGCATTAAGCCTTGAAAAGGAGTTTAGAATGCTTTATAGTTCCAAGTCAACTTCTGAATTCTCAGACCCAAGCAGAAACTTGGATAATGACTCCTGGTGTTGCTGAGATTTTGAATTTAGACACTGTCCCCAGCCTCCTCTGAGAGTGAGTATCTGGGTATCAGCACAGAGAAGAAATTGTCTGAACTTTGAACTGTCTTACCAGTTGAAAACATTTCTTCCAGCTTCTTAGCCATCTTCCCCCATGACTCCTTGTACCCCCTGGGCTCCTTTGCTTTCATATCAAAGTTAGGTTAGAGGTGGTTGTGTAGTTTACCTGCACAGTTCCCAGGACAGTGAAAGCTGTCAATGTTGGGGTAGTCATGAGCTAGTTTCTGCAAATCGCTCCTGCCTACTTTCTTTTCATAACTGAGTTCAACCTATTCTCTTTATGAAAACATTTAAGTCTGGTTCTGAAACATTAAAGGGTGAAAATATTAAACAATGTTTATCTTTTTAATCAATTTATCAGTAAACAATTATAAAACAAGAATAAAGAGAATGAAACAGAGCACAAAGCCAAAATGGAAAGGTTAACCAGGCTAAACCCTTGGCAAATGCTTTGATCGGAATCCTTCCACCCTTACCATTTCCCAGGTCTCTGCCAATCTTCCTTCTCTATTAAGCCCCACTTTCTGGGTTGAGGCTCAGACAAAGGCTTGGTGTCTTTGCCACTGAAACATCTCAAATACACCACAGCTCCCAGAACCCCATTTAACTTTAGAGGACCTGAAGTCTCAATCATCAAAATAGTAATCCGTTACAGATTTCACATCTTGGGTACCAGTACATGATATTGTTTTTCAAAACATTGTCTAGAAACCCCAAAAGACCAGTGTGTTACCAAAAGACATACATAAAAGTTGTTCTCATATTAATAATGTTTATAATGCAATCATACCTGCTTTTATGCTGCCATGAGGAGTAAGTGTCTCATTCCATTGTATACTTCATTTTTCTATATGTACTTTGAATTGTCTTTTTGTTTGCCTTCTCTCCACTATTCAGCTACAAACTGTTTCAGAGCAGATTTCAAGTCCACAATAGACTTGCTCTGAGAACCAAGCCCAGAATCCAACATCAAGACCATGCACCAAATGTGTTCTTCTGGTTCTCATGCTAGCTTAGTACATTGTATTGTATTTTAATGGCATGTATTTTGTATTCCAGCTCTTGAACTAGCCCCTGAGTGAAACCCAATGTGAGTTACAATCATCTTAAACACCATGGAGTCAGCTGTGAGGAGCTTGATGCTACCCAGCTGGTCTTGCCTCTCCGGAACCTTTTTAATGATGGAGATGCAAGTATATGCTTCTCTTAAAGCTAACATATGCCTTTCATACTAACAGTAGTCTTATTCTATTTTAAAACTATTACTCTATTCAAATGATAAAAATCACAATTCAGATGTGTCTTCAGATACCCAGAAAATGGATTTCATTGTTTCTTGCATGCTGCTAAAACGTTGGTGACATTTATTTTTTGAAATGTGATGATGTGGGAGAATGGATGACTGTGATTCCACAAACAGTAGAAAGAGGGACCAATTATCAGTCATCAACAGGCTCCTATAATTAAGTGTTCCCGTGAATGTTGTCTAAAAAAAACATGGAGTTGTATGATATTTTTAATGCAATATTTTATAAGTGTAAAATACTTGAATGGTAAATGACTTAGATTTCACTGAAATATTTTCAGTCTTTTCAGTCAAAAGTTACTAAAATCATGGTTCAAAGGCTCTTTGGCCAGAAGCCTTATCAGATTGAAGAGAGTACTTTTTTTTCAGATTGGAGAGAGTGTAACTGAATTGTTTTGATTCACCTTTTCCTTCTCCACTAATTCAAAGGAAGCACTGCATTGTTTCTGCAGAGGTTATGTTATGAAGCGTGGAGAAAAGGAGGTCCTAGACCTTCTGTTTGGCTTCCTAGAATAATCTCATAATGAAACTTCAAAGTCATCAATGACTGTTATTTGAACCTAGCTGTTAAAATAAGACTTGCTCAGATGAGGTACCAAATTATTTACCTCAATACAGAATACAGTCACCTTCCCGTTTGCTTCCATTTCTGTCACTGTCCTTGTTGACCGCCGTTACTGAGCAATCTTCCTGGGACTGAACAAAGCAGGCTAACTGGCAGTGGCAGTGCTGAGGACTGGGAACGAAAACTCATGAGGCTGGAAAGAAATCTTAGAGTGCGATCATCCCTGAGATTCAGCCTTGCCACAGAAAGGCACTACCTTGCAATATTCAGTGTCTTTCACAATCTTACAGAGAGGCTTTATCCTTAAATAACTCATCCCCATGTCTTGGAATGTTCATCGTGGCAAAAGTTTTTCTCTTCTCTCTTTCTGTGATGCAATTCCTTTCTCTTCCCAATTTTCGCCTGGGCACAATAACTATAATCCACCACTAAAATCATATCCTTACCAAATCACCACATTCCTGGGTTTTATTTTTGCACAGACACCTTTGACTGCTTTGTGACTAATTCTGGTGTGCACATTACAAATGATGATAGAAAGATCATATGATGATACTGAGGAAAGACTGGTATGTATGGTCCTTTGTATACATAATCATCCACAGAACTTGTCAGTGAATAAGGCATATTTTGAACTGGAGTTGAATTAAAGATGAGGCATTCATGTTGGGTTAGTCAGCAGTCTGACCATGTTTTGGGTTTTTTTTTTTTTATGATCTATCAAATTAAATAGCCAACCCATTCAATTTAAACTGCTAATGTGTAGCAAATCTGTAACTAAACTAATTAACATTTTATCCTCATATGAAGAACACATTTACTCTGTTTATATGGGATTATATTTATAAGATTTCCTACAGACCATCTGTGTGGTCTCTTGTAAATCTCCATCTCTCTCAGAGCATATTTCCTTAGCAGGAAAAGAAACACAAAACTGTTGTTGGTAAAGAAATTTATTCACCACTAAAGAATTACTTTCCAATTTAGAAATGCAGAAAGAGGTTCCATGCGTCATCAACTAACTCTTACTACCTGGGAAAAGATTGATTTTTGTTCGCAAACCATATGCTTGATATCAAAATCATGTTCGAAGCCTTTCATTCATGATGGTAGATTGATCCAGTCCTCCTCAGAAACTGTATTTATCTTTCCCAGTACTCATCAAACACTAACTACCTAGCCAGGTTGCAAGAAGAATCTTTAACTCCATAATTTCACTCTGGTAATTGCTTTTTCTTCCTTCTGTTTAACCAGAGTAAATGAACTATAATTTGAAATTCCTCTTGATGCTCATATCTGATGCTCCAGAAGACTCGAGCAAGGTGAGGAGGGATGGAAAAGGCAGGTAACGGAAAAACCATTTTCTCTGAAAATGAGAAAGAGAAGGGGGTTGCTTACATGGACCAAAGTGGTGACTATAAAGACATCTTCAGTTCTGTAAATAGCATTAATCCAAATAAGTTTAAATCCAAATAAGGGCCTTCAAGCCAAAGTGACTCCAGGAGTCAGGAGCATATGAAGTAGAAATACTCCAAGACAAAAGGACCCACCTAGAAAGGGGGTACCACTGAACTCTTGCCTTCTTGTTGTCACAGAAAGATATCAGTCTTTCATGCCAAGCTGGCAAATTTTTCAAGAAAAATACAAAATTCTGGTAGCCTTTCAGTCGTTTTCATACTTTTAAGGGATGGCTTCTCAGTCTGCTGTTACTGCAAAGCCATCCAATCAGCACAGAGTACCCATATGAAGGACCCAAGATCAACCCCTGATAGATCTGTTTATATCCCTTAGATGTTGTTGCCACATTTGTTTCACCATTACTGATAATGAAGTTACCTGCCAGAGTAAACTTTTCAATTTAAGAGCTAACTTTTTGGGCATTGTGTGACTTTAGTCCTTATCACTGGACATTGTGGGAAACTTGGCATAGCTGAGTTTCTACTAGTGTCTAGTATTGGGGTGTTCAGTCATAGTGACAGGGACAAATTTACAGTCACTACAGTGCTTTGTGTTCCCAACACAATATAAAGTACTATACTTACATTCTTCTGGTCCTTTTCAAACCCGTGTCGGGGACTTTGATTTCAATAGCATTATTCTTACTTAACTAACAATAACATCTTCACACACAAACCCCTTGAAATTGTCAGACATTCTATGGTACATGGATGCTTAAATCAGATGCTGTCCTTGCCATCCTGTGGTTTTATTTCCAGTAAAAAGACAGACTAAACAATAAACAACTGTGCAATTCAAATCAAGAGAAATGCCACAAAGTGCCTAGAGTGATGTTGCTAAAGACACACGAGGAGTTGACTGTAGTGATGGGTAAAGTTACTAATGTTTTTGAGTGCACATATACTGGGTGCTGACCTGAGCGTATTACATGGACCAGTTCATGGAAACCCCAAACAATTTTCACTTAGGTGACACTCCTACTCTTTCAGGTGACTCATTTAAGGCACAAAAACAATCAAGTGATTTACTGAAAGCAGTGTGAGTGGTCAGTGATAAACCTGGGCTCTGACTCCAGTCAGTTGTCCCTTTGAGTAAGTCACATGGCTTCCCTGTAGACTCCCCTGTAAATTCCTCACCGGAGCTTATGAAGTACAAGTTGCATTTGGGTGTTTAGATGTGTGAAGAAATACAAGGAGAAGGAGGAAACTTAGGTACAATGATTTAGACACTTCTGCAGTTGTCTTCTGATCTATGACTCAAATGTACATGTTTGGTGAAGTACAACACTCAAGATCAAAGGGCTTTTACACCAAGAAACTTTGTATCAGGCTTCGTGACTCAGGTCTGTAATCCCAGTGCCTAAAATGTTGAGGCAGATTGTGAGTCCAAGGCCACCCTGGGCTACATAGCATGAACCTAAAAATAAATGTAAGGAAATTTTATTTTTTAACATTTCTTGAGAGTAAATTCTGTACTCAAGATTTTGTTGTAAAACCATTTTAAGATGGAAGTACCTAACATTGAAATATTAATAATATTTAGACTTACTAATTTTCAATGCGGGCTCCAACTCATTGTTTCTTCTGCTATTAGCTAAGGGACCTGTTTATTAACATTTATTGAAGTTTTCCATACTCCAATGTCTCATTTGTCTCAGGGAAAAAACAAAACAATAACAAAACGAAACACATGGTATCATCAATTGAAAACTCCCAAGGGTTTAAAAGGCAGTTGTTTAGACCAGAGATAGGATTTATCAGTTAGGAGCACTTGCTGCTGTTGTAAAAGACGTGAGTCTGGTTCCCCAAAATCATAATGGGTGGCTCACAATCACAATTCAGTCACAAGGGCTCCAACATTCTATTCTAGTTTCTGCAGACATCTGTGCATGAGTGTGCATACACACAAACACACACAGATACACACACACATACTCATACACATGTAAATAAAAATATAATGCACTTTTTAAATAAATAAAAAGCAGTTGTTTATACCTTGATTGAAAAATGTCACAAAATTATCCATCATTAACTACAATTGCAGCCCATACATCTGTGCCCCAGCACCTACATTCTTTGAATAATTAGGAAGAGCCAGAACAAAGTACAATCTTATGAAAATCTAGATACAGCATAAGGAAAAGATTTTTTAAATATGTTTTGCCTAAAAAGAGTACTGAAAAGCACTCTGATATGAAATGACCAAATCTAATAATATCAATAGAAAGCAATAAACTTAAAAGAGACATCATTATTAGCTACTATTACTATAAAACACACACACACTAAATACATTCCAGAATATCTTATTTTTCAGCCCAAATACTACTAAATATAATATGGTTAACATTATTATGCCTTACATAACAGCAAAAACACTTGGTTATAAATATATGAAGAATAAAAGACTAATTTGCTACATGGACAATAGCCATAGAGTTCTAGGGCATTTCTGGGATCTATCAAGATAGTGACACAAAGGTTATCCCTTTCATTCGGAATGCATGGTCTTAAGGGATGCTGTCATAAGCTGCATTCCCAGAGAGCTTCTGCTTGTCACCAGTTAGTAAGGTAACAGAGGCTGTAACAGTTTGAATGAATTGATGGTTTTGTGTTTTGTTTTGTGGACACTCACACAAAACAGGATCTGGCTGCAACCATGCATTGAAAAAATACTGGGCTCTCCTCAAGACCTCCTCAGAGGAAGCAACTCAGTGTGATGGAAGTCATTAGAATCAAAGTAGCCTGCGATGCTTTCAACACAACAGCACACCAGGAACCATCTAAGCTAATTAAGGTGGTCTCCAGAGAAACAGTTAAACTCCATGGTGGATAAACATTTATTACATTTGATATTCTTCGGATTGTTTGATGAACTACTATGTCCTTTAATCAAATATTTCCTTATGAAGATGCGGATATTTTAATATATCTGCCACAAATATTGGTCTCTAAACATAACAATTATGTTTTAGAGAAATGAAATTATTCACCTATTAGTTATCTGTAGCTCTTAAGTAGCGTAGTATCTCACATATATTATTTTCCAACATATTACAAGTCATAGGCCCCAAAGAAAAATCTGGGTACATCTTTAAGAGATGGCAGCCCGCAGGTCTACTAATTACCTCACAGAACTTTTTATCACTGAGATTATGGAGTATCTTTAATTCCAAATGTGCCAGTTGAGAAAGATCAATGTTATCTAAGGAGAGGTTTCTTTCTTAAAATTATGCCCAACTCTAGATGCCTTCCACTAAGGGACTGTGGCTAGGTCATTTGGAACTATTGGAGAAAGGGGATGTATCACAATTCCCATGTAGGGTTCAGGTGAGTGACTTATTAAAGGTTTCTGAAGTCTTGGATTAAAATGAAACAAAAAAACAAACAACAACTAAAACAAGCAAACAAAACCTAATGATTGGCCTTTTAGCCCTTTTCTTCCTGTTTTTGAAGAATAAACTCTGTTATGTTGTCCTGGCTCCCAGATTTCTATATGAAAACAAAACTCAAACTCACAGAGATCTGCTGGCTTCTGGCTGCTTCTGCCTCCCTATTGCTGGGATTAAAGGCATGAGACCACCTTGGCAGGCACTGACTTTTCTGCTGTGCAATGGTTCTTCTCTGCTTCTTTGTAGTAAATGGAGGTCTGTGGCCATCATCCTTAGGTGATAAGTTTAATTTAGCTAATTCTTGAGTTACATGCAAAACACAAATTTCTATCATATTGTCAATGCAGACGAAATCCACACTCCTTATTTAGAGAGCTTTTATCAAAGAAGGCTCAGACATCAAAGAAACCCTTCCCAATGTGGGTCACCCCCACCACTGTTTAGATCCTCATCCCCTGATGAATGTCTGTGCCCACTCAAGGCAAGTTAATTGCCAAGTTTCCATGCCTCTGTGCATGAAATTCATTCCATTCTCTCCTTGCACAGTTCAGTCTATCTGTTAAGACATAAACTGATAGGACCAGTTTTCTGAAGCTATCTCGGACCCAGTCTGTTTTCTTCAGTTCACACAGTTCTTACTTAAATTGTAACCCTTTTGGGATATAGCTCTCATGTAATATGATAACATTATTATGTCATTTATTTAAAAAAATTATATATTGAAATTCAACTCTAATTATATACACATATATTTGTTATGTTCTAATTTACTCTATGTGATAATCTTCAAAGTAGTGGCCTTTTTATGATTTGCCTTCAAAGAATTGCCTTTTAGTAAAATAATGAGCCACTGACAAATGCTGAGTAGCAATAAAGTATCACATTGACATTATGTTTTGATGATCAATAAATTTTGGTGATTAAATGAGATAGCTGTTAATAAATATGTCTTATTTTCATAATACTTTAGAAATCATAGAATACTTCAAATGCTTCATTGTCTTTGATTATCGGGGAACTTTGTGTTGGAAATGAGACAGATAATGTATTCATTCCACAGATGAAAGTACAAGAATGGAGAAACACAGGTGTTAACTAGACAGTTAAGATGTTTTCCAGCCTGGAAAGCCGATAAAGAAATAACAGAGCTAGTAAACATGCCAAGCCATGCACATATTGCCTCTGCCTTCCTCTGCAACCTTGTTTAAATGGTAATAAAAATGTTCTTAAAATGTGAAATTAAAGGCAAAGAAAAAGGAAGAGGTGGTTAAATATTTCATGGTGGACAACAAGAACTGTCCTAGCTCAATCAGAAGCTTAGATCTGCAAGACAGAGCGCTACAGAAGGGAGAGTAACCAAAAAGAAGCCAACCACAATTCTAGGCTCTTGGAAAGGCTAGAGCGCTTGAGGAAAATGGGGGCATTTGAATGCAAGCCACTTACACAGAGAAGTCCTAACTCCGAGGTCGTCCTCTGAGCTCTGCTGACAGGAAGAGTGGTCACATTCTCAAACTGCAGTAGATTTGGATATGGTGACCATAGGTGTTTCCAAGAAATGGACAACTTTCATTTTTAAAACTTAGAATTATGAATAAGCTGGCATCTGAAAAAAAAGGTGACCATGAATGCACTTAAACAAGTAAGCAGACGGCGAGAAGAGTGCATGAGACGAGGTGAGACATTTGGACCGCCGTAAGAGTGGGAAGAGAGAAGTGCAGTGTTTGGCTCCAGACGAGCCATGAGAGCAAGTGGAAGTGGAGGAGGAGATGGAGTGGACGCAGAGGCCCTGGAAGATGTGCAGGTAATGGTGGGACCCACCAGGGGGTTAGATTCATCTTCCACTTGCACAGGAAGTTGAGGCATACTCATGGAATTTTGTTGGTCTGTGTTCTTTGGCTGAGAACAGCAATCTGGTAAATGAACTGACACATAAAACGTAGGGAAAAGAGGGAGCTTAATAAAAAGAATTTATAGAGAGCTTATAGACCACAAGAAAAGAAGATATTTTCTCCTGATTGACTATAAAGCAGAGAGGCTTGGGAGGTCCCCAAGACTGGAAATGGGATAATTTTGAAAGGGCTTCAATGCTCACTTCTTACCCTTGAAATTTTTCTTTTAAGACTAAAAATTCCCAGAGCAAAGCACCAGACTAATTTCGTTTGTGTCATATGATCCTTGATTATAAAGAGCAAAAGGCTATGATGGCCATCAAACATTCACAAATCATCTGGGAGCTGCCTCCAGTACATGAGAATACTGGTCCCGGGTTATCACTGGGCAGATGAGACAGCATGGGGGATTTACACTGCAGTTTCTGACCAGTGGAGGATGGAACTCTTATTCTGACTTTATATAATAAATATTCATCTGTGCAAAATTCTGTATTTTAATGTAATAAAATCTCTTAGCTTTCACCTGCTTATAAAAATATTCTTAAAACTAAAATTGTAATGTGATATTCTAAGAAAGCAAGACTTAACTTGAAAAAGAAAATTTGTAGGGAATTTAATTCAATGCAGGGAGAAAAAGTGTGCAATTATATGGATTGAGCTGGAAAAGGAAAGATTTTTTTTAAAAAAAAATCGCTTAAGACTCTATGTTTGATGTCTACTTGATATGTACTACATAAGAAAAAGACATATATTTACCAAAAGGTTAATAGCAAGAAAATAATAACCTCAATAAAAACACAGGCCCCAGAGTCCATATTTCTTCATGAGCTCTCAATTTATATACATTTTATGCTGTCAAAAACAATAGAGTCAGCTATGCTTACGTTTATGACGCTGGAGAAGCCTGACAAGACTGAGCATTTAGCAGTACCTGTGGCAGAATCGGGATGAAGCCACCCGTTTGTCCTGGCAGCCCACCTGACTCATTTGAATATTTGTTCATAGAAACTAAGCTGGTAACAGAAATGACCATTTTGATTGGTTTATTTGCTACAAGAGGCTGAGGAAGCAGAAGAGTGAAATGAAAGAAACATCAAAATTGTCAACAATCTTGCTTCTGGTTTTGGGGGTTTGCATTCAAGGGTAGCTTTTTAAATGGTTCTGTGGATTTTCTGTCCTCCCAGTTTCCCGCCTGTCACCTGACATTGACTAAATAATCATTGTGCATGCACTGTGATATGCTAGGTCCTGAGTTAGTAAACGGTTAGGTAATGAGGAAAGCATGAGGCTGGCTCTCTTCACACAGGCTCAGTAACTTTAGGAGCCAGGGTCACTTACTACCAGGCTGCTCCCTGAACAAATTCAACTGCTGAAGTTAAGTCAGGGACATCTTTTGTGCATATATTGACTTTAATTGACTTTTTTTTTATTTCTCTTACTTTTGTCAGTTATATTAAGATAGAACGTGTGCACAATAAAGGCATTTTTGAGAGCTGTATAGGATTGCATAACTATCTGCATAATCGTGACCTGGAACATTGTCATTAGAGAAAAAAAAAATCCAGTAGTCCTGGAGGTCTCACCCATGACTCTGAGTTGAGTACTGGTCCGAGTTCTGTAAGGTGTGAGTATATGTGTGGATGTGTACCTATGTGGATGTGTGCATACCCTAACACACGCGCATGTGGGGTGTGTGTGTGTGTGTGTTTGTGTGTGTGTGTGTGTGTGCATGTGTGTGTGCACACATTCCCACGGCATTTTATTTTTGTTAATATACCAAAAATTGTACCGGTACCTGTGACTAGGCATTAACTGGTTGCCAATTTGGAGATATCCTAAAGAAATTTACTGTGAACATAAAGAACCAGTATTCTTTTAACTAAAAAAAAAAATGAAATGTACACCAATATACTTTAATTACATTCTTTCTCCTCTCCCTACTCCTCTCAGATCTCCCCACTTTCTGATTCACTCAGCTTCGTGATGAACATGTATTTTCATGTGCAAAAGTTTCCACATTTCTTAGCTTAATACAAAAAAGCAATTTCAGCATAATACAATAACTATATGCAGAACTTCATGAGAAACTGAAAAAAATGATTTTTCAACATATCTGTGACACAATGTATTCCCAGCTGACCCATGTGAGAACTCCTAAGATCTTGTACATATAATTTTATAATTTTTGCTCTTGTCGGTACCTCAGTCTGGCATCAACTTTTATTTAAATTATGAATATGGTCTAAGGTAAGGATTGACTATGTATTCTTTTGTTCAAAGTTCCTCGGTTATTAAAGCACTGTTTGGTAATGAGACCCTAATTCCCCTCATTATCTTGTCCTGACACACACCTTTAAAAGTAAATCAATGAACTTTTGTCCCTCCCACTGGTCTGTTTCCATCTTCTCGCAAGATGACCTGTGTGGATGGCACAGGAAAGCAAACTTTGAAATCTTATTCTACATTTTCAAAATTATTTGAGCTTTTTATGTACTTTGTATTCATAAGAGATTTTAGAATTAAGTTTTAGTTTTTAATTACATAACAATTACATAATCATTTGACTGAAAAGCCGAGCTGGGATTTGGATATAATCAAGTTAGATTTGTCAACCAAATAGAAAAATTGACATTGTAGCAATGTTGTATTTTCTTTTTTTTTTTTTTTTTTTTTTTTTTTTTTGGTCTTTTTTTTTTTATTTGATATAATTTATTTACATTTCAAATGATTTCCCCTTTTCTAGCCCCCCCCCACTCCCCGAAAGTCCCGTAAGCCCCCTTCTCTTCCCCTGTCCTCCCTCCCACCCCTTCCCAGTTCCCCGTTCTGGTTTTGCCAAATACTGTTGCATATATTGACTTTAATTGACTTTTTTTTTATTTCTCTTACTTTTGTCAGTTATATTAAGATAGAACGTGTGCACAATAAAGGCATTTTTGAGAGCTGTATAGGATTGCATAACTATCTGCATAATCGTGACCTGGAACATTGTCATTAGAGAAAAAAAAAATCCAGTAGTCCTGGAGGTCTCACCCATGACTCTGAGTTGAGTACTGGTCCGAGTTCTGTAAGGTGTGAGTATATGTGTGGATGTGTACCTATGTGGATGTGTGCATACCCTAACACACGCGCATGTGGGGTGTGTGTGTGTGTGTGTTTGTGTGTGTGTGTGTGTGTGTGCATGTGTGTGTGTGTGTGATGACTTTATAGCTCATCCATGATATCATGAATGCAGAGCTTGTTTTTCTTTGTTCTGGATGGCATTTTATTTTTTTTTAATCAATTTATTTATTTTTTTATTATTATTCGATATAATTCATTTACACTTCAGATGATCTCCCCCTTTCTAGCCCCCCCCACTCCCCAAAAGTCCCGCAAGCCCCCTTCTCTTCCCCTGTCCTCCCACCCACCCCTTCCCACGGCATTTTATTTTTGTTAATATACCAAAAATTGTACCGGTACCTGTGACTAGGCATTAACTGGTTGCCAATTTGGAGATATCCTAAAGAAATTTACTGTGAACATAAAGAACCAGTATTCTTTTAACTAAAAAAAAAAATGAAATGTACACCAATATACTTTAATTACATTCTTTCTCCTCTCCCTACTCCTCTCAGATCTCCCCACTTTCTGATTCACTCAGCTTCGTGATGAACATGTATTTTCATGTGCAAAAGTTTCCACATTTCTTAGCTTAATACAAAAAAGCAATTTCAGCATAATACAATAACTATATGCAGAACTTCATGAGAAACTGAAAAAAATGATTTTTCAACATATCTGTGACACAATGTATTCCCAGCTGACCCATGTGAGAACTCCTAAGATCTTGTACATATAATTTTATAATTTTTGCTCTTGTCGGTACCTCAGTCTGGCATCAACTTTTATTTAAATTATGAATATGGTCTAAGGTAAGGATTGACTATGTATTCTTTTGTTCAAAGTTCCTCGGTTATTAAAGCACTGTTTGGTAATGAGACCCTAATTCCCCTCATTATCTTGTCCTGACACACACCTTTAAAAGTAAATCAATGAACTTTTGTCCCTCCCACTGGTCTGTTTCCATCTTCTCGCAAGATGACCTGTGTGGATGGCACAGGAAAGCAAACTTTGAAATCTTATTCTACATTTTCAAAATTATTTGAGCTTTTTATGTACTTTGTATTCATAAGAGATTTTAGAATTAAGTTTTAGTTTTTAATTACATAACAATTACATAATCATTTGACTGAAAAGCCGAGCTGGGATTTGGATATAATCAAGTTAGATTTGTCAACCAAATAGAAAAATTGACATTGTAGCAATGTTGTATTTTCTTATTCTCCATAGGAGTATCATTCTTTCTTTGACTGTCTAATTCCTGTCAGATATATTTTCTAGTTTTCAGTATAGATGTTTTACAAATACTTTTTTTAATCTTCAGATGTTTTATAGCTTAATTCGATTGAAAGTCATGTTGTTCCTTTACTCTAAATTTTTAGTTATTTATTACTAAATATACATAGAAATATACGTTTATATCTGTATATATGTTGAAGGTCATATCATGCAGATCTTTCATTTGTTTGGTTAGCGTCACACCAAGATACTTTATATTGTTTGTGGCTATTGTGAAGGGTGTCATTTCCCTAATTTCTTTCTCAGCCTGCTTATCCTTTGAGTATAGGAAAGCTATTGATTTGCTTGAGATGATTTTATATCCAGCCACTTTGCTGAATTTGTTTATCAGCTGTAGGAGTTCTCTGGTGGAGATTTTTGGATTGCTTAAGTATACTATCATTATCATCTGCAAAGAGTGATCATTTGACTTCTTCCTTTCCAATTTGTGTCCCTTTGACCTCCTTGTGCTGTCTAAATGCTCTAGCTAGAACTTCAAGTACTATATTGAATAAATATGGAGAGAGAGGGCAGCCTTGTCTAGTCCCTAATTTTAGTGGGATTGCTTCAAGTTTCTCTCCATTTAGTTTGATGTTGGCTGTTGGTTTGCTGTATATTGCTTTTATTGTGTTTAGGTATGGGCCTTAAATTCCTGTTCTTTCCAAGACCTTTAAAATGAAAGAATGCTGAATTTTGTCAAATGCTTTTTCAGCATCTAATGAAATGAACATGTGTTTTTTTTTCTCTGAGTTTATGTAGTGGATTTCAGTATATTGAACTGTCCTTGCATCCCTGGGATGAAACCTACTTGATCATGGTGAATGATCATTTTGATGTGTTCTTGGATAGACTGGCAAGAATTTTATTGAGTATTTTTGCATCAATTTTCATAAGGGAAGTTGGTCTAAAGTTCTCTTTTTTTGTTGGATCTTCATGTAGTTTTGGTATCAGAGAAATTATGGCATCATAAAATGAGTTGGGTAATGTTCCTTCTGTTTCTATTTTGTGAAATAGTTTGAAGAGTATTGGTATTAGGTCTCCTTTATGGTCTGATACAATTCTGCACTAAAACCATTTGGTCCTGTGTTTTTTTGTTTGTTTGTTTGTTTGTTTTTGTTTTTGTTTGTTTGTTTGTTTTTGGTTTTTTTTTTGTTTTTTGTTTTTTTGGCAAACAGTCAATGACCACTTCTATTTCTTTAGGGGTTATGGGACCATTTAGATGGTCTATCTGACCCTGATTAGACTTTGATAGTTGGTATCTGTCTAGGAAATTGTCCATTTCCTCCAGATTTTCCAGTTGGGTTGAGTATAGGCTTTTTTAGTAGGATCTGGTAATTTTTTGAATTTCCTCAGTTTCTGTTGTTATTTCTCCCTTTTCATTTCTGATTTTGTTAATTTGGATATTGTCTCTGTGCCCTCTGGCTAGTCTGGCTAAAGTTTTATCAATCTTGTTGATTTTCTCAAAGAACAAGCTCCTGGTCTACTCCCCTTGGGTGTATTAGCTTCTTTTTGTTCTAAAGCTTTCAGGTGTGCTGTTAAGCTGCTAATGTATGCCCTCTCCAGCTTCTTTTTGGAGGCACTCAGAGCTATGAGTTTTCCTCTTAGCACTGCTTTCATTGTGTCCCATAAATTTGGGTATGTTGTGTCTTCATTTTCATTTAATTCTAAAAAGGTTTTGATTTATTTCCTTATTTCTTCCTTATCCAAGGTATCATTGATTAGGGCATTGTTCAGCTTCCATGTGTATGTGGCCTTTCTGTTGTTTTTGTTGCTATTGAAGACCCCCCTATTCCATAGTGATCTGATAGGAGGCATGGAATTAGTTCAATCTTCTTATATCTGTTGAGGTCTGTTGTGTGGCCAATTATATGGTCAATTACATGAGGTGCTGAGAAGAAAGTATATTCTTTTGATTTAGGATGAAATGTTCTATAGATAGCTATTAAATCCATTTGGTCCAAACTTCTGTTAGTTTCACTGTGTCTCTGTTTAGTTTGTGTTCCCTAACCTGTCTATTGAGGAGAGTGGGGTGTTGAAATCACAATTGTTGTGTGGGATGCAATGTGTGCTTTAAGCTTTAGTAGAGTTTCCTTTACAAATGTGGGGTATTTACAAAAGGGTGTGCCCTTGTATTTGGGTCATAGATGTTCAAAATTGAGAGTTCTTGATAGATTTTTTTCCCTTCTGCATCTTTTTTGATGACTTTTGATTGAAAGTCTATTTTATTGGATATTAGAGTGGCTACTCTGGCTTATTTCCTGGGACCATTTGCTTGAAAAACTGTTTTCCAGCCTTTTACTCTGAGGTAGTGTTTGTCTTTGACACTGAAATGTGTTTCCTGTATGCAGCCAAATGTTTGGTCTCGTTTATAAATCCAGTCTGTTAGTTTATGTCTTTTTATTGGGGAATTGAGTCCATTGATGTTAAGAGATATTAAAGAATAGTGATTGTTGCTTCCTGCTATTTTTGATGTAATTTTTATGTTTGTGTGGTTATCTTTTTGGGGTTTGTTGAAAGATTACTTTCTTGCTTTTTTCTTGTGTGTAGTTTCCCTCCTTTTGTTGATGTTTTCCATTCATTATCCTTTGAAGGGCTAGATTTGTGGAAGATAATGTGTAAATTTGT
Organism: Apodemus sylvaticus; assembly: GCF_947179515.1. Lineage (NCBI taxonomy): Eukaryota > Metazoa > Chordata > Mammalia > Rodentia > Muridae > Apodemus > Apodemus sylvaticus. Next base: position 98,781,032 of record NC_067476.1, on the reverse strand, counting down.
TTTTGTCATGAAATACCTTGGTTTCTCCATCTATGGTAACTGAGAGATTTGCTAGATATAGCAGTCTGGGTTGGCATTTGGGTTCCCTTAGGCTCTGTATGACATCTGCTCAGGCTCTTCTGGCTTTAATAGTCTCTGGTGAGAAATCCGGTGTAATTCTGATAGGTCTACCTTTATTTGTTACTTGACCTTTTCTCTTACTGTTTTTAATATTCTTTTTTTGTTTGGTACATTTGGTGTTTTAATTATTATGTGACGGGAGGAATTTTTTTTCCTGGTCAAATCTATTTGGAGTTCTGTAGGCTTCTTGTATGTTCATGGGCATCTCTTTCTTTAGTTTAGGGAAGTTTTCTTCTATAATTTTGTTGAAGACATTTACTGGCCCTTTAAGTTGGAAATCTTCACTCTCTTCTATACCTATAATCCTTAGGTTTGGTCTTCTCATTTTGTCCTGGATTTCCTGAATGTTTGGGGTCAGGAGCTTTTTTCATTTTCTTTGACTATTGTATCAATGCTTTCTATGGTATCTTCTGTATCTGAGATTCTCTCGTCTATCTCTTGTATTCTGTTGTTGATGCTTGGATCCATGACTCCTGACTTCTTTCCTAGGTTTTCTATGTCCTGATTTATCTCCCTTTGTTATTTCATTACTGTTTCTACCTCCTTCTTTAGATCCTGGATGGCTTTGATTAATTCCTTCACCTGTTTTGTTGTGTTTTCCCTTAGTTCTTCAAGGACTTCCCCCTGTTTACTTGTGTTCTCCTGTATTTCTTTAACGGAGTTATTTATGTCCTTCTTGAAGCCCTCCATGAAGCCCTCCATCAGCATCATGGCCTGTGATTTTTAAATCCAAATCTTGCCTTCCTGGTGTGTTGGGTTATCCAGGACTTGCTTTTGTGGGAGAATTGGGTTCAGATGGTGCCATATTGCCTTGATTTCTATTAGCAACATTCCTACATTTGCCTTTTGCCCTCTGATTATCTCTGGTGTTAGTTGGTCTTACTGTCACTGGCTGGTGCTTGCCCCTCCTGTGTGCCTGAAGGCCTATCTCAGCAACCCTGGGTGACCTGCTCTCCACTGGCACAAATTGCGGTGGAGCTGCAGAGTTCCTGGGTGCAGGTGGAGTCCTGGTGGGGTATGTCCCAAGTGAACTTCTATTCTGGTGGTCCCTGCTTACCAATCTGTTACACAGTCACAGGAGCAAAGATGGCGGCTGAGACCCACTCTCTTGTAATTGTAATTGGGGTTGTAGATCAGCTCTGAATGCAGGCTGTGCTAGCTGTCTCCTCTGTACCGCTAGGTGTATAGCTGGCTTCCTGAGCCAGTTGCAGATGGCATGCTCTTGATTCTCATTTTAAGAGGAAATTATTTAGTGTGTCACCAATTGGTAACCACAAAGGTAGAAACAGATTTGTTTCATAAATACTTTTAATGATATTAAGAATATTTTCTTCTAGCTGAATAAAGCAACACAATGAAAAAAAAGAATATTTTCTTCATTTGCTAGTTGAAAGCGTCTACTGCTCTCTCCTTGGGAGTGTCAGTATAGAATTTAAGGCCATTTTTTGCGCAACTACTTCAACTCCAAGCCGGCTCCCTTTTGTACCTATAGGACCGCCCAGGCAGGGAACTTCCTTTTGAATGAACTTGGTTATCTGTGCCCATTGAGGACTTTGTCCATTTCATCTAAGTTGTTCAACATATAGCGTAATAGTGCTTTTAATGTGTTTTCCCGTGTTTTTAGCCTAAAGGGTCCACAGTGCTGTTCATTCTGTCAGTCCTGATATCAATAATTCGCATCTTTTCCTCTCCTTTCCTGAAAAAAAAATTGGGGTTTTAACCATTTTGACAAAATACTCACACCTTGAGAAACTGCTAAATAACAGACATGCTCACTCAAAGCTGAGCATGCTACAGTGCATGCTAGCACTCTAGAGACTCATTTTAAACTAACTTACCTGTATTAAGAGTAGAGGGGCTGAGAGATCACAGCAGTAACACTCATTAATTACTATACAAAATTGCTATCTTTTCTGATAATTAAGAAAACTGTTGCTATTAAACTGCAAACCTTTCTTAAAATGGTGACACATTTTCATCTTCCAAGACCATTATTTACTTAAAGATGAACATGACCAATTTAAATATCTCACTTCAGTACAGTTAAGTGTTAATCTTAAATGAAAAAAGGTTCTACTTACAGAACTTTTAGCAAGAGTGGGAAAAGACAACGCTGGGCATCTGTGATCTATATGAAGGTCTGAATGGTTAGGAAGGCGACATATAATGGAGAGAAAAAAATAAAAGAAATAATTGCTAAACGGCCTAATTAAGCTACTGTTTATTATGTTCATACCCACAAAGTAGTGCAACTCAGCTTTCACCAGAGTCTCCTAGTGCTGAGAATAAGGTAATACCAAGTGGTTGGACCTATGTGGATCATGTATATCACCTACTCCAAGGCCAGGGAATAGTGCAAACCATGTATATCATGGCTAATTAATCACAAACATACCATAGCTATGACCACCTACGTTGACTTTTGTAAACACATACATACACAGAGAGAGAGAGAAAAAGAGAGAGACAAAGAGATACAGAGACATGAAAGTAGGGGTAGGACTAATTGTGAGGAAGAGGAGAATCAACAGGTGGGAAGGGGAATGAGAAACTACAATGGGGGAAGGGTAATATCATCAGAATCCCTTGTATACAAGTAAAACATGGTCAAAAATAAGGAAAACTATTAATAAAATAAACAAGTGAAATTCATCATCATTATTTATTCAATCAAATATTAAGGGATATATGCAGTGTTGTAGGACATAAACATGTATGCATAAAGCAATGATAAAAATAAATGCCTATCCCTCAAGAAAAAGGTTTACTATGTGTTACAAATTAATCCTTCTGCGAGCAAAATCAGTTCAGGAACTCCCACAAAGCAGGAACTTGAAATAGTAACTCAGAGGAAGGCTACTTATTGTCTTATTCCATGGCTCATGTTCAGATAGCTTTCATAGACAGCCCAAGCCCACCTGTCTGAGGATGGCATCAGCCACAGCCTTTCCGCACTAATTAGCAATCATGAAAATGCCCCCAGAGATATGCCCGTGGGCTAATTTGATGGAGGCAGTGTCTGAAGTGAGACTCTTTCTTCTCGGGTGTATCAAATTAACAATGAATGTAAACTATTGCATCTCTAGAAGAGACATAAAGAACATTACAAAGGTTGCATGGTTTTGTAAGGTCACTGTTCATGTGGTTAACACTAACATGAGATCTGACATTCTAGTTAAGGTTCTCAGGTAGTGAGTACACCGTGACCCACCAGATGGCTCAATAGAATTAGAGAGTTCTCTAGACATAGGTTCCTCCAATGTTGAGAAATGAGGAATGTCTTTTCACAGTGAAAGATGAAAACATGTATTCCACAACTTCAAAAACATAGCTCAATGCAATAAAATGCCTCTTTTTAATGACTTTACATGAAGTTTATTTCAATTAAACATAGTCTGTTTAAATCTTTACAGAGCCAACAAATATCATAGAACCTTTAATTTTTTCATCAAAACTGTTTTTATATAAGATAGAAAATTGAAATCATACCTATACAGATATACAAATGGGCTATGTTGTATTTGTTGCTGGCTAGGCTAACACAGAAACAGTGTGAACACTTCTCTGGGTATGCCATGAATTTATGGTGTCACATACATTACAATTATTGATTTACATAAGTATTACAATTTTTGTACAAGTGTAACAGATTTTAGCTTGAAAGGACCATAAACTGAGATGTTCACTGTAGTTTAGAGCTGGCAGCTGGTGGGAAGATAAATTTGAAGCCAGAAGAGAGAGCAGGCAGGAGGCTCCTGCTGTTTCCAAAGAGGGTGTCCCTGGGTGATACATCTGCTGTGGGAACATCAAAACACATTTCATCATGGGATCCTCCACACAGACTTAATACTCATTTATTTGACTTTAAGCTTATTTGGCAAAATGAAAAGAGACGAAGGATTTTATTTCTATTATTAAAAAAAAACATATCAAGATCCTACTTAATGTTGACTTATATGAAATACAAAATAATGGCCCTCAAAAAAGTCCATTCTAAAATACTCAGGTATTTGATAAAAGAGATACATGATAAAAGAAATTCTTTAAGTATGATTAAATTAAGTCTTAAATCTAGCATGGTAGCTCACACCTTTTATCCCAGCATTTCAAAGGAAGAAACAGTACGATCTCTATTAAGTTGGAGGACAGCCTGGTCTATATCATAAGTATCTAAAACTTATGATATTTTTCAGACCAGAAAGTCAAATTTGGTCTGAAAATAAATAAGTATTTAAAAAAATAAATTAAAAATTTTGAAATGGAAACTTTGCCTTAGTGGTGTGGATAGACATAATAACTTGATATCATCCTTGTCAGTGGACAACAGGGAAGTCTTCACAGTGTGAGGGATGTACTTAGCTGTCAGAGTTATAGCAATGCAAAATAAGTCAGACTCAGACAGATAGGTATTGTCAATTTCATTTCTGGGTGCTAAATTTTAGATAGGCAGATGACACATGATTACATACATACATACATACATACATGCATACATACATACGTAATGATAGACAAATATATAGACGATAGATAGATAGATAGATAGATAGATAGATAGATAGATAGATAGATAGATAGATGTTTATATAGGACATGAGGCAGAGAGAGATTATGAAGGAAAGGAAGTAGGAGGAGGAAAAAGGTAACAAAAAGAAAACAGGGTGTGTGAACCAATATAGTTCAAGTATATGTAAACCTGAAATAAACTAACTTTATGAAGCCCTGCAACATAAATAATAAAAAAATAAGAACAACAGTTATTGTATCTATGTAAAACTTACATCATGCTGTATTTGTGTTTGTATCTGTTCATTTAAATAAATATAAAGATTTCCATTTGATCTATATCCTTACAGATAGCAGAATCCCTTCCTTTGATAGGTGAACACTATCTCACTATGTATATCCATACATATTTTCTTTTTTTTCTGTTTTTTTTTGCATTTCTTTTTTTATTCGAAATATTTTTATTTACATTTCAAATGATTTCCCCTTTTCTAGCCCCCTACTCCCCAAAAGTCCCGTAAGCCCCCTTCTCCCCCCCCCTGTCCTCCCACCCACCCCTTCCCACGTCCCCTTTCTAGTTTTGCCGAATACTGCTTCACTGAGTCTTTCCAGAACAAGGGGCCACTCCTCCTTTCTTCTTGTACCTCATTTGATGTGTGGATTATGTTTTGGGTATTCCAGTTTTCTAGGATAATAACCACTTATTAGTGAGTGCATACCATGATTCAGCTTTTGAGTCTGGGTTACCTCACTTAGTATGATGTTCTCTAGCTACATCCATTTGCCTAAGAATTTCATGAATTCAATGTTTCTAATGACTGAATAGGACTCCATTGTGTAGATTTACCACATTTTTTTGCATCCACTCTTCTGTTGAGGGATACCTGGGTTCTTTCCAGCATCTGGCAATTATAAATAGGGCTGCTATGAACATAGTAGAGCATGTATCCTTATTACATGGTGGGGAATCTTCTGGGTATATGCCCAGGAGTGGTATAGCAGGATCTTCTGGAAGTGAGGTGCTCAGTTTTCGGAGGAACCACCAGACTGATTTCCAGAGTGGTTGTACCAATTTGCAACCCCACCAGCAGTGGAGGAGTGTTCCTCTTTCTCCACATCCTCACCAATACCTGCTGTCTCCTGAATTTTTAATCTTACCCATTCTGACTGGTGTAAGGTGAAATCTCAGGGTTGTATTGATTTGCACTTCCCTAATGGCTAATGAAGTTGAGCATTTTTTAAAATGTTTCTCCGCCATCTGAAGTTCTTCAGGTGAGAATTCTTTGTTTAACTCTGTACCCCATTTTTTAATAGTGTTATTTGGTTTTCTGGAGTCTAACTTCTTGAGTTCTTTATATATATTGGATATTAGCCCTCTATCTGATGTAGGATTGGTGAAGATCTTTTCCCAATTTGTTGGTTGCAGATTTGTCCTCTTGATGGTGTCCTTTGCCTTACAGAAACTTTGTAATTTTATGAGGTCCCATTTGTCAATTCTTGATCTTAGAGCATATGCTATTGGTGTTCTGTTCAGAAACTTTCTCCCTGTACCGATGTCCTCAAGGGTCTTCCCCAATTTCTTTTCTATTAGCTTCAGAGTATCTGGCTTTATGTGGAGGTCCTTGATCCATTTGGATTTGAGCTTAGTACAAGGAGACAAGGATGGATCAATTCGCATTCTTCTGCATGCTGACCTCCAGTTGAACCAGCACCATTTGTTGAAAAGACTATCTTTTTTCCATTGGATGTTTTCAGCCCCTTTGTCGAGGATCAAGTGGCCATGGGTGTGTGGGTTCATTTCTGGATCTTCAATCCTGTTCCATTGATCTGCCTGCCTGTCACTGTACCAATACCATGCAGTTTTTAACACTATTGCTCTGTAGTATTGCTTGAGGTCAGGGATATTGATTCCCCCAGACTTTCTTTTGTTGCTGAGAATAGTTTTAGCTTTCCTGGGTTTTTTGCTATTCCAGATGAATTTGATAATTGCTCTTTCTAACTCTGTGAAGAATTGAGTTGGGATTTTGATGGGTATTGCATTGAATCTGTATATTACTTTTGGCAAAATGGCCATTTTAACTATATTGATTATACCAATCCATGAGCATGGGAAGTTTTCCCATTTTTTGAGGTCTTCTTCCATTTCCTTCTTCAGAGTCTTGAAGTTCTTGTCATACAGATCTTTCACATGTTTAGTAAGAGTCACCCCAAGATACTTTATACTGTTTGTGGCTATTGTGAAGGGGGTCATTTCCCTAATTTCTTTCTCAGCCTGCTTATCCTTTGAGTATAGGAAGGTCACTGATTTGCTTGAGTTGACTTTATAACCTGCCACTTTGCTGAAGTTGTTTATCAGCTGTAGGAGTTCTCTAGTGGAGTTTTGGGTCACTTAGATAGACTATCATGTCATCTGCAAATAATGATAGTTTGACTTCTTTCTAATTTGTATCCCTTTGACCTCCTTATGCTGTCGAATTGATCGAACTAGTACCTCAAGTACAATATTGAAAAGATAAGGAGAAAGGGGGCAGCCCTGTCTAGTCCCTGATTTTAGTGGGATTGCTTCAAGTTTCTCTCCATTTAGTTTGATGCTGGCTACTGGTTTGCTGTATATTGCTTTCACTATGTTTAGGTATGGGCCTTGAATTCCTGTTCTTTCCAAGACTTTAAGCATGAAAGGATGCTGAATTTTGTCAAATGCTTTTTTAGCATCCAATGAAATGACCATGTGGTTTTGTTCTTTGAGTTTGTTTATGTAGTGGATTGCATTGATGGATTTCCGTATATTGAACCAACCCTGCATTCCCGGGATAAAGCCTACTTGATCATGGTGGATGATCGTTTTGATGTGTTCTTGGATTCGGTTGGCAAGAATTTTATTGAGTGTTTTTGCATTGATGTTCATAAGGGAAATTGGTCTGAAGTTCTCTTTCTTTGTTGGATCTTTGTGTGGTTTTGGTATCAGCGTAATTGTGGCTTCATAGAAGGAATTGGGTAGTGTTCCTTCTGTTTCTATTTTGTGGAATAGTTTGAAGAGTATTGGTGTTAACTCTTCTTTGAAGGTCTGATAGAATTCTGCACTGAAACCATCTGGTCCTGTCCTTTTTTTGGTTGGAAGACTTTCTATGAGTCCTTCTATTTCTTTAGGCGTTATGGGACTGTTTAGATGTTCTAGTTGGTCCTGATTTAATTTTGGTATTTGGTATCTTTCAAGGAAATTGTCCATTTCCCCCAGATTCTCCAGGTGTGCTGAGTACAGTCTCTTGTAGTAGGATCTGATGATTTTTTGGATTTCCTCAGTTTCTGTTGTTATATCTCCCTTTTCATTTCTAGGTTTGTTAATTTGGATACTTTCTCTGTGCCCTTTGGTCAGTCTGGCTAAGGGTTTATCTATCTTGTTGATTTTCTCGAAGAACCAGCTCCTGGTTTTGTTGATTCTTTGTATGGTTCTCTTTGTTTCTACTTGATTGATTTCAGCCCTGAGTTTGATGATTTCCTGCCTTCTACTCCTCCTGGGTGAAATAGCTTCTTTTTGTTCCAGGGCTTTCAGGTGTGTCATTAAGCTGGTAATGTATGCTCTCTCCATTTTCTTTTTGGAGGCACTCAGGGCTATGAGTTTTCCTCTTAGCACTGCTTTCATTGTGTCCCATAGATTTGGGTATGTTGTGTCTTCATTTTCATTGTGTTCTAAAAAGTCTTTAATTTCTATCTTTATTTCTTCCTTGACCAAGGTATCATTGAGTAGAATATTGTTCAATTTCCACATGTATGTGGGTTTTCTGTTGTTTCTGTTGCTATTGAAGACCACTTTTACTCCATAGTGATCAGATAGGAGGCATGGGATTAGTTCGATCTTCTTCTATTTGTTGAGGTCTGTCTTGTGACCAATTATATGGTCGATTTTGGAGAAGGTACCATGAGGTGCTGAGAAAAAGGTATATACTTTTGCTTTAGGGTAGAATGTTCTATATATATCTGTTAAATCTAATTGGTCCAAAGCTCCAATTAATTTCATTATGTCCCAGTTTAGTTTCTGTTTTCCTGATCGGTCCATTGAGGAAAGTGCAGTGTTGAAGTCACCCACAATTATTGTGTTAGGTGCAATGTGTGCTTTGAGCTTTAATAACGTTTCTTTTACGAATGAGGGTGCCCTTGCATTTGGAGCATAGATGTTCAGGATTGAGAGTTCTTCTTGTTGTATTTTTCCTTTGACCAGCAAGAAGTGGCCCTCAGGGTCTCTTTTGATGACTTGGGGTTGAAAGTCAATTTTATCTGATATTAAAATGGCTACTCCAGCTTGTTTCCTGAGACCATTTGCTTGTAAAATTGTCTTCCAGCCTTTTACTCTAAGGTAGTGTTTGTCTTTGACCCTTAGGTGTGTTTCCTGTAAGCAGCAAAATGTAGGGTCCTGTTTACGTATCCAGTCAGTTAGTCTATGTCTTTTTATTGGGACACTGAGTCCATTGATGTTAAGAGATATTAAGGAATAGTGATTGTTACTTCCTGTCATTTTTGACATTATTTTTTAAATTTGATTGGTTAACTTCTTTTGGGTATTTTTTTTAATATTTTTTATTCGATATAATTTATTTACATTTCAAATGATTTCCCCTTTTCTAGCCCCCCCACTCCCCGAAAGTCCCATAAGCCCCCTTCTCTTCCCCTGTCCTCCCACCCACCCCTTCCCACTTCTCCGTTATACTGTTTCACTGAGTCTTTCCAGAACCAGGGGCCACTCCTCCTTTCTTCTTGTACCTCATTTGATGTGTGGATTATGTTTTAGGTATTCCAGTTTTCTAGGTTAATATCCACTTATTAGTGAGTGCATACCATGATTCACCTTTTGAGTCTGGGTTACCTCACTTAGTATGATATTCTCTAGCTCCATCCATTTGCCTAAGAATTTCATGAATTCATTGTTTCTAATGGCTGAATAGTACTCCATTGTGTAGATATACCACATTTTTTGCATCCACTCTTCTGTTGAGGGATACCTGGGTTCTTTCCAGCATCTGGCAATTATAAATAGGGCTGCTATGAACATAGTAGAGCATGTATCCTTATTTCATGGTGGGGAGTCTTCTGGGTATATGCCCAGGAGTGGTATAGCAGGATCTTCTGGAAGTGAGGTGCCCAGTTTTCGGATGAACCGCCAGACTGCTTTCCAGAGTGGTTGTACCAATTTGCAACCCCACCAGCAGTGGAGGAGTGTTCCTCTTTCTCCACACCCTCTCCAACACTTGCTGTCTCCTGAATTTTTAATCTTAGCCATTCTGACTGGTGTAAGATGAAATTTTAGGGTTGTTTTGATTTGCATTTCTCTAATGACTAATGAAGTTGAGCATTTTTTAAGATGCTTCTCCGCCATCCGAAGTTCTTCAGGTGAGAATTCTTTGTTTAACTCTGTACCCCATTTTTTAATAGGGTTGTTCAGATTTCTGGAGTCTAACTTCTTGAGTTCTTTGTATATATTGGATATTAGCCCTCTATCTGATGTAGGACTGGTGAAGATCTTTTCCCAATTTGTTGGTTGCCGATTTGTCCTCTTGATGGTGTCCTTTGCCTTACAGAAACTTTGTAATTTTATGAGGTCCCATTTGTCAATTCTTGCTCTTATAGCATACGCAATTGGTGTTCTGTTCAGAAACTTTCTCCCTGTACCGATGTCCTCAAGGGTCTTCCCCAGTTTCTTTTCTAGTAGCTTCAGAGTATCTGGCTTTATGTGGAGGTCCTTGATCCATTTGGATTTGACCTTAGTACAAGGAGACAAGGATGGATCAATTCGCATTCTTCTGCATGCTGACCTCCAGTTGAACCAGCACCATTTGTTGAAAAGGCTATCTTTTTTCCATTGGATGTTTTCGTTTGGGTTTGATGAAAGGTTACTATCTTGCTTTTTCCAGGGTGAAGTTTCCCTCCCTGTATTGGTGTTTTCCTCCTATTATCCTTTGTAGGGATGGGTTTGTGGATAGATATTGGGTAAACTTGGTTTTGTCATGGAATATCTTAGTTTCTCCATCTACGGTGATTGAGAGTTTTGCTGGATATAGTAGTTTTGGCTGGCATTTGTGTTCTCTTAGAGTCTGCATGAGATCAGCCCAGGATCTTCTAGCCTTCATAGTCTCAGGTGAAAAGTCTGCTGTGATTCTGATAGGTCTTCTTTTATATGTTACTTGGCCTTTTTCTCTTACTGCCTTTAATATTCTTTCTTTGTTTAGTACATTTGGTGTTTTGATTATTATGTGACGGGAAGTATTTCTGCTCTGGTCCAGTCTGTTTGGAGTTCTGTAGGCTTCTTGTATATTCATGGGCATCTCTCTCTTTAGGTTAGGGAAGTTTTCTTCCATAATTTTATTGAAGATATTTGCTGGCCCTTTAAGCTGTAAATCTTCACTCTCATCTATGCCTATAATCCTTAGGTTTGGTCTTCTCATTGTGTCCTGGATATTTTGGGTTACAAGCTTTTTGCATTTTGCATTTTCTTTAACTGTTGAGTCCATGGTTTCTATGGTATCTTCAGCGTCTGAGATTCTTTCTTCTATCTCTTGTATTCTGTTGTTGATATTTGCATCTATGTCCCCTGATTTCTTCCCAAGGCTTTCTATCTCCAAAGTTGTCTCCCTTTGAGTTTTCTTAGTTGTTTCTACTTCTGATTTTAGATCCTGGATGGTTTTGCTTAGCTCCTTAACTTGCTTGTTTGTGCTTTCCTATAATTCTTTCAGAGATTTTTGTGTTTCCTCTTTCATGACCTCAGCCTGTTAACCAAAGTTCTCCTGTATTTCTTTAAGTGTTTTTTGTGTTTCCTCATTATTGGCTTTTGTATTCTCCTGGATTTCTTTCAGTGATTTTTGTGTTTCCCTTGCAAGGACTTCCAACTTTTGATCCATTTTCTCCTGAATTTCTTTAAGTATGTCCTTCATGTGTTCCTGTACCAGCATCATGACCAGTGATTTTAAATCCAAATCTTATTTTAATGGTGTGATGGGGTATCCAGGACATGCTGGTAAAGGAGAATTGGGTTCAGATGTTGCCATATTGCCTTGATTTCTGTTAGTGACGTTCCTGCGTCTGCCTTTTGCCATCTAGTTCTCACTGGTGTTAGTTGGTGTTGTCAATGCTGGACTCACCAGTGCAAGCTGCCCCTTCCCAGGTGGCCTCTGGTGCACAGCTTACCTCCTGCACTGCCTCAAGACAGGGTGTTGTTGTCCAGGCTGTTCAAACCCTGAAGCAGACACCTGAAGGCTCCTGCTGGGGCCTGCTGGATTCACTGGAGCACACTGACTTCTCCCTGATGGCTGCCTGGAAGCCCCACTTGCCTCTTTCAGGACTTGGAGATGTGGTGTTGCAGCTCAGGCTGATCTGGATCTGGAAGCATAGAGGTCTGAGGGCTACCGCCAGAGGCCTCAGGACTGAAGCCTAAGCTCTGTGCCACAGGGAAGGAGCTGTGCTGTGAGCTCCCAGACTGCCTCTGGGCGCACACCAGGTTTCCTGCACTTCCTGCTGTGGCCCAGGCTGTTCAGATCCTAAAACAGGCGCCTGAAGGCTCCTGCTGGGGCCCGCTGGCCGCCGGGAAGCCCTACCTGCCTACATTTTACTTTTATTCAGTAAGTTATATCTGTTCTTGACCACAGCAGTGACCAATATTTGCATGTTCAAAGTCAGAGTAGAAAAAGAATCTTCAGGGTGTCATAACCAACAGAATCTCATACACATATTCACAAAGAGTACATGAATTTTCACAATGATTTTATTTGTCATATCTTAAAATAAGAATGATCTGGATGCTTGAAATGAATAAAAATAGTATGATATATTCACACAGTAGAATTCTATTTGGAAATTGGAATGAAGATCCATAATTATACATAGCGACATGTTAAAAATCCTTTTAAAATGGTGAGTACAAGAAGTCAGACATCTAATAATCGATGCTATATATTGCACTCATCTAAAGGATGAGTGAAACCAATTTATAAATGGTTATGAATGACATGGGGGACTTGACAAGGGCTCTAAAGTGAGCTGTAGGCTGAGGGCACATGCGTGTGCTCTGCTAGCGATGATCCAATGACATGTGAGACTTGTAATGTGTGAGTATGAATTCATTCATTCTGCAAATGCAAATCACTTCTCAAAATATTAAAACATAATAAAGATCAAATACAGATTCATCTGTCAAAATAGAATTAAGTAAATAAGAAGTTGATATTTTCCCAGGTGTTACATGTGACTGATTCAAATTTTTAATTACTCCTTGTTTTCTTATAACAGTATCACTTAACAAATCAACCATTATTGCTTTAGTTCATTGACAACACATTTTCTATTATAAATAATGTACATTTGTTCTAGTTGAGTTCAGCATTGTCTAGTAGATTATCTTGCATTTACCTGAGTTTCTATTACAACCACATACATGTACTACATTTTTTTCCTGAGGGAGATGTAATAAGACATAAGGGGGAATGTGAAAAACCATTTCTTAGAATAAAGACAGACTCAGCTATGGTCTGGATGACACTAAAGTAAATGTTGGCTGCTATTTTTATACATAAAAGATTTTTGTATGAAGTGCATGTTCCTATCCTCTAATATTTATAAATATTTATATATTTATATTCCTAATGACATAGGAATTGATGCTATTTGTACACCATCAGGCAGATTTCTCAGCAACTTGGTAAGGTTCCTGAGCTCATCCTTGAGAGGAGTACATCTCACCTAATACTCTCAGATGAAAGTTTTGAAACTAAAAAATGCAGCTGTTATCTTTCCTCTGACTTTATTAGAACATTAGAATAATAATCAGGAAGAATTTTCCTGCTCATGAAAATACTTTAACCTTCCTAAGATTAAGATTAAGGAACTACAGCAGATTGGATTTCACTTCTTTTGGTGCTGTAATAGGTTTGGGAGAATTATGTGCACATTTCTTCTTGAAATTGTGGGTTGCACCTAGTTAAAGTTAGATTCCCCCACCTAACAGCCACACATGAGAATTTGACTAATTGTTTTCATGAGACAACCAACTAGTCCCATCTTATTTTTTCCAGCTTGACATTTGCAAATTTTTTTTCTGCTAGCATATTTCAAGACACAGATTTAGAATGTAAGTACTTATTTCTATCTCAGTACATTAAATAAGAACACATATTGGTTGGTGAGAAAAATGGTGTGCATATTTGATATTTGCCCAATCAAAAAGTACTTTGGTAATTTTAATTGTTGTTTTCAATGAAATATAAGACTGATTTGTCATGCTAAAAAGAATTGACCACCAATATTAATTATTAAATCCTTAGTTTGGTGCTTATAATCCTTTTTGATGAGAAAATATTTATCAAGCTTAAAATTGAGAAATAATTTAAATTTCATTGAATGCTCACTGTTATTCCATAGGGTTAGGTATTATGAAATACATAAAATTATATTTTAGTGATAACAAAAAATTATGTATATATATATATATATATATATATATATATAAAACAAAGGGAAAACAAAGCAGAAAAATACATTTCATATAAGAAGCACAATGCATAAGAGGTCTGAGGCTTCAGCAGGAGGAATTGTCTCTTTCATTGGTATCAATGGAGACAGAATTCATAGAAAAAGTAGGTAAATTATGTATCAAATACAAACTGAGAATGATTTAAACCTTTTTACTGTTTTCCACTTAAATCTATTGCAATAGTGGAATAATAAATTAAACATGTATATATTATACACACATGCACACACACACAAGTGCACATGCACATGTGCACGCACACACACACACACAAGTGAGCAGATCTATTTATAAATATAAAGTTCCCATGATTTGTGGCTTGTACCTACCATCTCAGCATTTGGAAGGCTGATGTAGAAAGATTACCAAGATTTGAAGACCAGCTTGGGGACACAGGCATCTTGGGCTAGAGCGAGACACCCTTAAAACACAAACAAGTTAAGAGTCAAACAAATGTGAATATTTAGGCATTTGATGCAAGGAAGCAAGTCTAGGAGTAAGAAGTGGAAGATGGAGTACAGTTTTCTGGAGACTGACTGGACTTCCACCACCCTCTTAAGGAAGAGAACTAAGAATGTAGGATGTTTAAGAGGTGAGGAGACAGAAAGGGCTTGAGATAGGTGTGACAATATTCTATTTGAAGAAACTACATTGACTAAGGACACAAAAGGGTTCGCTTTAAAAACACCAACAGGAGTGGGGACCCAGAAAAGGGGAAATCATCTGAAATGTATATAAAAATATACCAATAAAAAAAGGAAAAAAATAAAAACACCAACAGAATAAAGACCTGGAATTAGGTATTACACTGAAGTGAAGTTCTTGTTAGGTATTATAAAATCCCTAAGCTAGTAGCATAAGAACTGTTTCTGAGCTCTGTTTCCTGTATCTCAGTAGAGCCAGGCATAACATTCCCTTAAAGAAAGACTTGGGGCACATGAACAGGAACCATTCACAGAACACTCCCAAGATATAGAGCACAAAAATGACATATTGACAATGATATTGCAGAGATCCAGGAAATTCCTCCCATTGTGGGAGGATTTTCATATAGGAAATAAAAATAATATGTACCAACAAAAGTCTGTATCCCAGTTTGACATGTTTAAAATATAAGATGAAAACCATTCATGACAAACAAATGTGCTCCCTTTGTCTCTGTGTTCTGTTTTCTGATAAAGGAGAGAGAAAGGGGGAGGGGGAAGGGGAAGGGGAGGAGGAGGGGGGAAGGAAGAGAGGCTGGGAGAGGGAGAGAGAGAGAGAGAGAGAGAGAGAGAGAGAGAGAGAGAGAGAGAGAGAGAGAGAAGAGAATAGACAATGTATTCAGTAAACTCATGGTAGTACATGCTTGTAATTCTAGAACTTGGAAAGCTGACAGGAGGATCACAGATACAATGTAAGTATGTACAGTGACAGTCTATCTCCAAAAATCATACAGAATGTAAATATACCATAGTGTGGTATATTTACACTATGGAATACTACTCAGCTATTAAAAACAATGAATTCATGAAATTCTTGGGCAAGTGGGTGGAACTGGAGAATGTCATCCTGAGTGAGGTATCCCAGTCACAAAAGAACACACATGGTATTCACTCACTGATAAGTAGATATTAGCCCAGAATACCCAAGAAACAATTCCTATATCAAATGATGCCCAAGAAGAAGGAAGGAGAGGCTCCTGGTCCTGGAAAGGCTCAGTGCAGCAGTGTAGGGAAAATACCAGGACAGGGAAACAGGAAAGGAGTGATTCGGGAACAGGTGGAGGGAAGAGAGCTTCTGGGACTCTCAGGGATGGGGGATCCAGGAAAGAGGATATCATTTGAAATGTAAATAAAGAATATATTGAATAAAAAACAAAAAACTCAAAAACTTGATTAAAAAAATAAAGTTTGCTACACACTGGTGAGAGATGGGCATCTAGTTTCATCTGCATATGGAGACTAGATTTTCTCAGCATTACTTGCTGAAAAGACTGTCCTTTCTCCAATTCAGGTTTGTTAGTTTTAACATTTTGTTTCTGGAAGTGTTAGGATTTTCTACATGTATGGTAAGGTAATTGATGGCTTCTATTTCTCTTTCTTGTCTAATTGCTCTGACTAGAGCTTCCAGATCTATGCTAAATGAAAGTGGGAGAGTGGAAAGTTTTATCTTGTTCCAGATATTCCAGAAAGAAGCCTTGTTAGCTTTTCATTTTTATTCTATGTACCATTAGCTATTGAATGATATATATATGTATATATGTATATATAATTATCAAGGAAATATGAATAAAAATATAGTAAAATATGATCCCACACCAATAAAATTGCTATTTTCTTTTATAATTTTTAAAAAGATTTATTTATTTATTTAATGTTATTAGTACACTGTAGCTGTCTTCAGACACTCCAGAAGAGGGCATCAGATCCCATTACAGATGGTTGTGAGCTACTATGTGGTTGCTGGGAATTAAACTCAGAACCTCTGGAAGTGCAGTCCATGCTCTTAACTGCTGAGCCATCCCTCCAGCAAGACTGCTATTTTCAAATAGATTAAATATTAAAAATATAGGCAAACACAGAGAAATGAGAACTCTTTCATGCTGTTGATGAAAATGTAAATTAACTGACCTACTGGAGAAAAAATTAAGATCTAAAGAACATACCCTCAAAGGAAATAAAATAGAAGCAAACTAATTTCACCAACTGATCCATGAATTAAAAATAAGTATGGGCAAGAGGGGCTTCTGGGCAGCCAGCAAGGAGAGGTCGGTGTGCTCCAGTGAATCCAGCGGGCCCCAGCAGGAGCCTTCAGGCGCCTGCTTTGGGATCTGAACAGCCTGGGCCACAGCACTCGGTCTCCAGGAAGAGCGGGAGACCTGGTGTGCACCCAGAGGAAGTCTGGGAGCTCACAGCACAGCTTGCTCCTGTAGCACAGAGCTTAGGTTCCAGTCCTGAGGCCTCTGGCAGAAGATCTGAGAGCCCTCAGATCTCTCCGCTTCCGGATCAAGATCAGCCTGGGCGGCAACACCACATCTCCAGGTCCTGCAAGAGGCAAGAGGGGCTTCCGGGCGGCCAGCGGGGAGACGTCGGTATGCTCTGATGAATCCAGCAGGCCCCAGCGGGAGCCTTCAGGTATCTGCTTCTGTATCTGAAGAGCCTGGGCAACAGCACCCTGTCTCCAGGCAGTGCAGGAGGTAAGCTGTGCACCAGAGGCCACCTGGGAAGGGGCAGCTTGCACTGGTGAGTCCAGCATTGACAAGACCAACTAACACCAGTGAGAACTAGATGGCAAAAGGCAAATGCTGGAACGTCACTAACAGAAATCAAGGCAATATGGCAACATCTGAACTCAATTGTCCTTTACGAGCATGTTCTGGATACCCCATCACACCAGTAAAACAAGATTTGGATTTAAAATCACTGGTCATGATGCTGGTACAGGAACACATGAAGGACATACTTAAAGAAACTCAGGAGAAAATGGATCAAAAGTTAGAAGCCCTTGCAAGGGAAACACAAAAATCACTGAAAGAAATCCAGGAGAATACAAAAGCCAATAATGAGGAAACACAAAAAACACTTAAAGAAATACAGGAGAACTTTGGTCAACAGGCTGAGGTCATGAAAGAGGAAACCCAAAAATCTCTTAAAGAATTACAGGAAAGCACAAACAAGCAAGTGAAGGAGCTAAGCAAAACCATCCAGGATCTAAAATCAGAAGTAGAAACAACTAAGAAAACTCAAAGGGAGAGAACTTTGGAGTTAAAAAGCCTTGGGAAGAAATCAGGGGACATAGATGCAAATATCAACAACAGAATACAAGAGATAGAAGAAAGAATCTCAGATGCTGAAGATACCATAGAAACCATGGACTCAACAGTTAAAGAAAATGCAAAATGCAAAAAGCTTGTAACCCAAAATATCCAGGAAATCCAGGACACAATGAGAAGACCAAACCTAAGGATTATAGGCATAGATGAGAGTGAAGATTTACAACTTAAAGGGCCAGCAAATATCTTCAATAAAATTATGGAAGAAAACTTCCCTAACCTAAAGAGAGAGATGCCCATGAATATACAAGAAGCCTACAGAACTCCAAACAGACTGGACCAGAACAGAAATACTTCCCGTCACATAATAATCAAAACACCAAATGTACTAAACAAAGAAAGAATATTAAAGGCAGTAAGAGAAAAAGGCCAAGTAACATGTAAAGGAAGACCTATCAGAATCACAGCAGACTTTTCACCTGAGACTATGAAGGCTAGAAGATCCTGGGCAGATCTCATGCAGACTCTAAGAGAATACAAATGCCAGCCGAAAAAACTATATCCAGCAAAACTCTCAATCACCGTAGATGGAGAAACGAAGATATTCCATGACAAAAACAAGTTTACCCAATATCTATCCAAAAACCCAGCCCTACAAAGTATAATAGGAGGAAAACACCAATACAAGGAGGGAAACTTCACCCTGGAAAAAGCAAGATAGCAACCTTTAATCAAACCCAAAAGAAGTTAAACAATCAAATTTAAAAAATAACGTCAAAAATGATAGGAAGTAACAATCACTATTCCTTAATATCTCTTAACATCAATGGATTCAACGCCCCAATAAAAAGACATAGACTGACTGGATACGTAAACAGGACCCTACATTTTGCTGCTTACAGGAAACACACCTCAGGGTCAAAGACAAACACTACCTTAGAGTAAAAGGCTGGAAGACAATTTTACAAGCAAATGGTCTCAGGAAACAAGCTGGAGTAGCCATTTTAATATCAGATAAAATTGACTTTCAACCCAAATTCATCAAAAGGGACTCTGGGGGACACTTCTTGCTGGTCAAAGGAAAAATACAACAAGAAGAACTCTCAATCCTGAACATCTATGCTCCAAATGCAAGGGCACCCTCTTTCGTAAAAGAAACTTTATTAAAGCTCAAAGCACAAATTGCAACTAACACAATAAGTGTGGGTGACTTCAACACTGCACTTTCCTCAATGGACCGATCAGGAAAACAGAAACTAAACAGGGCCACAATGAAACTTATTGAAGCTTTGGACCAATTAGATTTAACAGATATATATAGAACATTCTACCCTAAAGCAAAGGAATATACCTTTTTCTTAGCACCTCATGGTACCTTCTCCAAAATCGACCGTATAATTGGTCACAAGACAGACCTCAACAAATAGAAGAAGATCGAACTAATCCCATGCCTCCTGTCAGATCACTCTGGGGTAAAGGTGGTCTTCAATAGCAACAAAAACAACAGAAAGCCCACATACATGTGGAAATTGAACAATATTCTACTCAATGATAACTTGGTCAAGGAAGAAATGAAGAAAGAAATTAAAGACTTTTTAGAACACAATGAAAATGAAGACACAACATACCCAAATCTATGGGACACAATGAAAATGAAGACACAACATACCCAAATCTATGGGACACAATGAAAGCAGTGCTAAGAGGAAACCTCATAGCCCTGAGTGCCTCCAAAAAGAAAATGGAGAGAGCATACATTGCCAGCTTAATGACACACCTGAAAGCCCTGGAACAAAAAGAAGCTATTTCACCCAGGAGGAGTAGAAGGCAGGAATTCATCAAACTCAGGGCCGAAATCAGTCAAGTAGAAACATAGAGAACCATACAAAGAATCAACAAAACCAGGAGCTGGTTCTTTGAGAAAATCAACAAGATAGATAAACCCTTAGCCAGACTGACCAAAGGGCACAGAGAAAGTATCCAAATTAACAAACTTAGAACTGAAAAGGAAGATATAACAACGGAAACTGAGGAAATCCAAAAAATCATCAGATCCTACTACAAGAGCCTGTACTCAACACAACTGGAGAATCTGGAGGAAATGGATAATTTCCTTGACAGATACCAAATACCAAAATTAAATCAGGACCAACTGGACCATCTAAACAGTCCCATAATGCCTAAAGAAATAGAAGGAGTCATAGAAAGTCTTCCAACCAAAAAAAGCACAGGACCAGATGGTTTCAGTGCAGAATTCTACCAGACCTTCAAATAAGAGTTAACACCAATACTCTTCAAACTATTCCACAAAATAGAAACAGAAGGAACACTACCCAATTCCTTCTACGAAGCCACAATTACGCTGATACCAAAGCCACACAAAGATCCAACAAAGAAAGAGAACTTCAGACCAATTTCCCTTATGAACATCGATGCAAAAATACTCAATAAAATTCTTGCCAACCGAATCCAAGAACACATCAAAATGATCATCCACCATGATCAAGTAGGCTTTATCCTGGGAATGCAGGGTTGGTTCAATATACGGAAATCCATCAATACAATCCACTACATAAACAAACTCAAAGAACAAAACCACATGGTCATTTCATTGAATGCTGAAAAAGCATTTGACAAAATTCAGCATCCTTTCATGCTTAAAGTCTTGGAGAGAACAGGAATTCAAGGCCCATAACTAAACATAGTAAAAGCAATATTCAGCAAACCGGTAGCCAGCATCAAACTAAATGGAGAGAAACTTGAAGCAATCCCACTGAAATCAGGGACCAGACAAGGCTGCCCTCTTTCTCCTTATCTTTTCAATATTGTACTTGAGGTACTAGCTCGGGCAATTCGACAACATAAGGAGGTCAAAGGGATACAAATTGGAAAGGAAGAAGTCAAACTATCATTATTTGCAGATGACATGATAGTCTAACTAAGTGACCCAAAAAACTCCACTAGAGTACTCCTACAGCTGATAAACAACTTCAGCAAGGATAAGCAGGCTGAGAAAGAAATTAGGGAAATGACCCCCTTCACAATAGTCACAAACAGTATAAAGTATCTTGGGGTGACTCTTACCAAACATGTGAAAGATTTGTATGACAAGAACTTCAAGACTCTGAAGAAGGAAATGGAAGAAGACCTCAAAAAATGGGAAAACCTCCCATGCTCATGGATCGGTAGAATCATATAGTTAAAATGGCCATTTTGCCTAAAGCACTATACAGATTCAATGCAATAGCCATCAAAATCCCAACTCAATTCTTCACAGAGTTAGAAAGAGCAATTATCAAATTCATCTGGAACAACAAAAAACCCAGGATAGCTAAAACTATTCTCAGCAACAAAAGAAAATCTGGGGGAATCAGTATCCCTGACCTCAAGCAATACTACTGAGCAATAGTGTTAAAAACTGCATGGTATTGGTACAGTGACAGGCAGGAGGATCAATGGAACAGGATTGAAGATCCAGAAAAGAACCCACACACCTATGGCCACTTGATTCTCGACAAAGAGGCTGAAAACATCCAATGGAAAAAAGATAGCCTTTTCAACAAATGGTGCTGGTTCAACTGGAGGTCAGCATGCAGAAGAATGCGAATTGATCCATCCTTGTCTCCTTGTACTAAGCTCAAATCCAAATGGATCAAGGACCTCCACATAATGCCAGACACTCTGAAGCTAATAGAAAAGAAACTGGGGAAGACCCTTGAGGACATCTGTACAGGGAGAAAGTTTCTGAACAGAACACCAATAGCGTATGCTCTAAGAGCAAAAATTGACAAATGGGACCTCATAAAATTACAAAGTTTCTGTAAGGCAAAGGACACCATCAAGAGGACAAATGGGCAACCAACAAATTGGGAAAAGATCTTCACCAATCCTACATCAGATAGAGGGCTAATATCCAATATGTATAAAGAACTCAAGAAGTTAGAGTCCAGAAAACCAAACAACCCTATTAAAAATTGGGGTACAGAGTTAAACAAAGAATTCTCACCTGAAGAACTTCGGATGGCGGAGAAGCATCTTAAAAAATGTTCAACTTCATTAGTCATTAGGGAAATGCAAATCAAAACAACCCTAAGATTTCATCTTACACCAGTCAGAATGGCTAAGATTAAAAATTCAGGAGACAGCAGGTGTTGGAGAGGGTGTGGAGAAAGAGGAACACTCCTCCACTGCTGGTGGGGTTGCAAATTGGTACAACCACTCTGGAAAGCAGCCTGGCGGTTCCTCCGAAAACTGGGCACCTTACTTCCAGAAGATCCTGCTATACCACTCCTGGGCATATACCCAGAAGACTCCCCACATAGCAGCCCTATTTATAATTGCCAGATGCTGGAAAGAACCCAGGTATCCCTCAACAGAAGAGTGGATGCAAAAAATGTGGTATATCTACACAATGGAGTACTATTCAGCCATTAGAAACAATGAATTCATGAAATTCTTAGGCAAATGGATGGAGCTAGAGAATATCATACTAAGTGAGGTAACCCAGACTCAAAAGGTGAATCATGGTATGCACTTACTAATAAGTGGATATTAACCTAGAAAACTGGAATACCCAAAACATAATCCACACATCAAATGAGGTACAAGAAGAAAGGAGGAGTGGCCCCTGGTTCTGGAAAGCCTCAGTGAAACAGTATT
Source organism: Apodemus sylvaticus (assembly GCF_947179515.1). Classification (NCBI taxonomy): domain Eukaryota; kingdom Metazoa; phylum Chordata; class Mammalia; order Rodentia; family Muridae; genus Apodemus; species Apodemus sylvaticus. The sequence continues at coordinate 98,758,482 of NC_067476.1, read as the reverse complement.
CGGCAAAACCAGAACGGGGAAGTGGGAAGGGGTGGGTGGGGGGACAGGGGAAGAGAAGGGGGCTTACGGGACTTTCGGGGAGTGGGGGGGCTAGAAAAGGGAAATCATTTGAAATGTAAATAAATCATATCGAATAAAAAAATTAAAAAAAAAAAGAACTTCAAGACTCTGAAGAAGGAAATGGAAGAAGACCTCAAAAAATGGGAAAACCCCCCATGCTCAGGGATCGGTAGAATCAATATAGTTAAAATGGCTATTTTGCCAAAAGCAATATACAGATTCAATGCAATACCCATCAAAATTCCAACTCAATTCTTCACAGAGTTAGAAAGAGCAATTATCAAATTCACCTGGAACAACAAAAAACCCAGGATAGCTAAAACTATTCTCTGCAACAAAAGAAAATCTGGGAAAATCAGTATCCCTGACCTCAAGCAATACTACAGAGAAATAGTGTTAAAAACTGCATGGTATTGGTACAGTGTCAGGCAGGAGGATCAATGGAACAGGATTGAAGATCCAGAAATGAACCCGCAAACCTATGGCCATTTGATCCTCGACAAAGAGGCTGAAAACATCCAATGGAAAAAAGATAACCTTTTCAACAAATGGTGCTGGTTCAACTGGAGGTCAGCATGCAGAAGAATGCGAATTGATCCATCCTTGTCTCCTTGTACTAAGCTCAAATCCAAATGGATCAAGGACCTCCACATAAAGCCAGACACTCTGAAGTTAATAGAAAAGAAACTGGGGAAGACCCTTGAGGACATCTGTACAGGGAGAAAGTTTCTGAACAGAACACCAATAGCGTATGCTCTAAGAGCAAGAATTGACGAATGGGACCTCATAAAATTACAAAGTTTCTGTAAGGCAAAGGACACCATCAAGAGGACAAATCGGCAACCAACAAATTGGGAAAAGATCTTCACCAATCCTACATCAGATAGAGGGCTAATATCCAATACATATAAAGAACTCAAGAAGTTAGACTCCAGAAAACCAAACAACCCTATTAAAAAATGGGGTACAGAGTTAAACAAAGAATTCTCACCTGAAGAACTTCGGATGGCAGAGAAGCATCTTAAAAAATGCTCAACTTCATTAGTCATTAGAGAAATGCAAATCAAAACAACCCTGAGATTTCATCTTACACCAGTCAGAATGGCTAAGATTAAAAATTCAGGAGACAGCAGGTGTTGGAGAGGATGTGGAGAAAGAGGAACACTCCTCCACTGCTGGTGGGGTTGCAAATTGGTACAACCACTCTGGAAATCAGTCTGGCGGTTCCTCCGAAAACTGGGCACCTCACTTCCAGAAGATCCTGCTATACCACTCCTGGGCATATACCCAGAAGACTCCCCACCATGTAATAAGGAAACATATTCTACTATGTTCATAGCAGCCCTATTTATAATTGCCAGATGCTGGAAAGAACCCAGGTATCCCTCAACAGAAGAGTGGATGCAAAAAATGTGGTATATCTACACAATGGAGTACTATTCAGCCATTAGAAAAAATGAATTCATGAAATTCTTAGGCAAATGGATGGAGCTAGAGAATATCATACTAAGTGAGGTAACCCAGACTCAAAAGGTGAATCATGGTATGCACTCACTAATAAGTGGATATTAACCTAGAAAACTGGAATACCCAAAACATAATCCACACATCAAATGAGGTACAAGAAGAAAGGAGGAGTGGCCCCTGGTTCTGGAAAGACTCAGTGAAACAGTATTCGGCAAAACCAGAACGGGGAAGTGGGAAGGGGTGGGTGGGAGGACAGGGGAAGAGAAGGGGGCTCACGGGACTTTCGGGGAGTGGGGGGGGCTAGAAAAGGGAAATCATTTGAAATGTAAATAAATTATATCGAATAAAAAAAAACTGCATGGTATTGATACAGTGACAGGCAGGAGGATCAATGGAACAGGATTGAAGATCCAGAAATGAACCCACAAACCTATGGCCACTTGATCCTCGACAAAGAGGCTGAAAACATCGAATGGAAAAAAGATAGCCTTTTCAACAAATGGTGCTGGTTCAACTGGAGGTCAGCATGCAGAAGAATGCGAATTGATCCATCCTTGTCTCCTTGTACTAAGCTCAAATCCAAATGGATCAAGGACCTCCACATAAAGCCAGACACTCTGAAGTTAATAGAAAAGAAACTGGGGAAGACCCTTGAGGACATCTGTACAGGGAGAAAGTTTCTGAACAGAACACCAATAGCGTATGCTCTAAGAGCAAGAGTTGAAAATGGGACCTCATAAAATTACAAAGTTTCTGTAAGGCAAAGGACACCATCAAGAGGACAAATCGGCAACCAACAAATTGGGAAAAGATCTTCACCAATCCTACATCAGATAGAGGGCTAATATCCAATATATATAAAGAACTCAAGAAGTTAGACTCCAGAAAACCAAACAACCCTATTAAAAAATGGGGTACAGAGTTAAACAAAGAATTCTCACCTGAAGAACTCCGGATGGCGGAGAAGCATCTTAAAAAATGCTCAACTTCATTAGTCATTAGGGAAATGCAAATCAAAACAACCCTGAGATTTCACCTTACACCAGTCAGAATGGCTAAGATTAAAAATTCAGGAGATAGCAGGTGTTGGAGAGGGTGTGGAGAAAGAGGAACACTCCTCCACTGCTGGTGGGGTTGCAAATTGGTACAACCACTCTGGAAATCAGTCTGGCGGTTCATCTGAAAACTGGGCACCTCACTTCCAGAAGATCCTGCTATACCACTCCTGGGCATATACCCAGAGGATTCCCCACCATGTAATAAGGATACATGCTCTACTATGTTCATAGCAGCCCTATTTATAATTGCCAGATTCTGGAAAGAACCCAGGTATCCCTCAACTGAAGAGTGGATGCAAAAAATGTGGTATATCTACACAATGGAGTACTATTCAGCCATTAGAAACGATGAATTCATGAAATTCTTAGGCAAATGGATGGAGCTAGAGAACATCATACTAAGTGAGGTAACCCAGACTCAAAAGATGAATCATGGTATGCACTCACTAATAAGTGGATATTAACCTAGAAACCGGGATTACCCAAAACATTATCTACACATCAAATGAGGTACAAGAAGAAAGGAGGAGTGGCCCCTTGTTCTGGAAAGACTCAATGAAGCAGTATTCGGAAAAACCAGAACGGGGAAGTGGGAAGGGGTGGGTGGGAGGACAGGGGGAGAGAAGGGGGCTTACGGGACTTTTTGGGAGGGGGGCTAGGAAAGGGGAAATCATTTGAAATGTAAATAAAAAATATACCGAATAAAAAAATTAAAAAAAAATAATGCAGCAGAAAAGTATGTGAGGTTTGGGGGAAAAAAAGTAAAATGTCTAATTAAGAAGAATTTCTAAGAGAAGGTAAATTAAACTCTGAGCATATTACCAAAACACAAAAATAGTTCATTCCTTTGTTAAAGTATCCACCTTCTCCTCCTGCCATAAAATTACTCCTGTGAAATATGTATTATCATTCTCTTGGTGTTTTTAAGCAATATAATATATATAACATATATAATTCATGTATATTAAATTCTTGCAGTTATTAAGAACTTTAGAACATGCTTTTCTCAGTAAATAATAAGAAGTTAATGCATCAGTGTTAAGTTAATTCATCTATTCATTCATTTAATTTGTTTGTTGATTTCTTTAAAAAAAAAATAGAAACCATAAATGAGAAAGAGATTAATGGGTGGTATGGGTAGTATATGGCTCAAGGTTCAGTAAGAAAAGTTAGGGGACTGTAGCATGGGTGAGAAGAATTTCTTTGGGGATTTGGCTGGCTGTCTTTCTGAGAGCTGACTCAGTTCTCTGAAACTGTATCTTGCTTGTATCTGATGCTGGAGATCAAAGCAGGACACTGAAAAGGAAAATGGATATTAAGTAAGTGAAGCAACTGTAGCTAGAATTCACACACATGAGATGGGATTTATGAGCACAGCAGCCAGTATCAGTTCTTACAGCTCCTCTCTCTGGCACCATGAGTTTCCTGCTGAGAGTGGATCTTTACCACACCTATGAGTGCAGCATGAGAAGCTGATGGATTCCCAGGAAGAGCAGGCCAGGAGTGGCAGCCATGGTAGTAGACAGATCTGACTGCTGCTTCACCACCACCATTCTATTCTGGTCTTATGTCAGCTTCGCTTATTTGCATGTAAGGCTAACTTGAAGCATTCAAAGAAAAGTAATCTAGACGGTATAGCTTTGCCTTGACATCTAGAAGCATTGCAAAGCTTGCAGAGGTGGAAACAAAAATAAAATGGCTAGATGTCATTTAAAAAAAAAAAGGAGGAGGTGGTGGAAGGAGAGGAGGAGAAAGGAAGAATAGGAAGAGGAAGGAGAAGGAAGAAGAAGAGAAGAAGGAAGAAGAGGGAAAAAGAAGAAGGAGGAGGAGGAGGAGGAAGAGGAGGAGGAGGAGGAGGAGGAGGAGGAGGAAGAAGAAGAAGAAGAAGAAGAAGAAGAAGAAGAAGAAGAAGAAGAAGAAGAAGAAGAAGAAGAAGAAGAAGAAGAAGAAGAAGAAGAAGAATTCTGATATTCTGATGGCACTAACATTTTGAAGAAAAATCAACCTGTTCCCTTGAACAGGAATCCGAATTTCTTCCTTCCAGCTTAGTGAACATAATTCACCTATTCTTATTCTGTCTCAGTTCCTACTGCTTGTAGACACCAAGTCCTGAGTAGCTACTCTGTTTTCTGGCTTCTTTTTTTTCCTCTTTAGTTTTTCTTTAAGAAGTAAAATTCATAGAGCATTTAATTCATTATTTCAAATGATAATTCAGTGACTGTTATAATATTCACAGTATTGTGGCTTCCACCTCAATCCATTTACAAAACATTATTTTTCCGGCTTGGGCCCATCCTCTGGCACAGCACACCATACCCTAGTGGAGCAGGGAGGTAGCTTAAGCACCCAGGAGTGCGGAGAGGCTTGAGTGCACAGGTAGAATCATCCCCTCTGCTCAGAGAATCACGCCCGGAACCCTCTGGTGGAAGCCCTCTGGTTTCTGTCTCCAGCTTGAGACCACCCTCTGCCACCACACACCATATCCAAGTGGCACACAGAGGTAACTAACCACTCAGGAGTGCAGAGAGGCCAGATAGCACAGGTAGGACCACCCCTGCTGCTCAGACAAAACAGCCAGAAACCCTGAGGACACAAGAGCCTAGGAGCAGCCTGACACAGGAGACTTCCAATTACTAACTGCACCCAGAGTTGATCGTGGCCATAGAGCTACATACCCAAATATAACCACAAGAGAGCGGGTCTCACAGGAGTACCTAAGTACCTATGTACAAAGGGAGAATGGGTCTCTCAGGAGCACAGATACACAGGCTTGCATGATAGATAAGCCACAAGCAGAGACAGGAACACCAGCTAACACCAGAGATAACCAAGCAAAAATCAAACACAAGAACATTACCAACAGAAACCAAGACAACATGGCACCATCTGAACCAAGTTCTCCCACAACAACAAGTCCTGGATACCCGAACACATCAGAAAAGCAAGATATGAATTTAAAATCACATCGCATGATGCTGATAGAAGATTTCAAGAAGAACCTAAATAACTCCCCTAAAAAAGTACAAGAGAACATGAGTCAACAGGTAGAAGCCCTTAAAAAGGAAACACAAAAATCCTTTAAAGAAATAATGGAGAACATGGGTCAACAAGTAGAAGCCCATAAAGAGGAAACACAAAAGTCACTTAAAGAAATACAGGAGAGCATGGGTCAATAGGCAGAAGCCCTTAAAGAGGAAACACAAAAATCCCTTAAAGAATTACAGGAAAACACAAACAAGTGAAGGAACTGAACAAAACCTTCCGCAATCTAAAAACAGAAGCAGAAATAACTAAGAAATCACAAAGGGAGACAATTCTGGAGATAGAAAACCTTGGAAAGAAATCAAGAGTCATAGATGCAAACATCAACAACAGAGTACAAGAGATAGAAGAAAGAATCTCAGGTGCTGAAGATACCATAGAAAGGATAGATAGATAGATAGATAGATAGATAGATAGATAGATAGATAGATAGATAGATAGATATAGATATAGATATGTTTGTGTCTATGTATGTATAAGAAAACTTTAAAAAAAACATTATTTTCTTCACCATTAGAGAAAGAGAAGCATTTCAGTTAAGCAAATTAAATATGTCTGTCCTCACCTTCTAGTCCATAATGCTGAACAATCTTTCTTTCTGTGGATTTGCCCATTTCCATATAAAACAAACTCCATGGTCTTTTTGTTTCTGGCTCCTTTAAATTAGCAGAATTAGAGTTTATCCACATTGTAATATAAGTGAATATTTCTTTCTTCACTGAGGCTGAGAACAATGTTCTGTCATATATATATATATATTACAGTTGGATTACCCACGTACCTACTAATGGTCACATAATTGTTTCTGTTTTCACTGTATGGTATAGTTATTTGCTATTTTTATTTGAATATCATTTCTCTCCAGTAAAAGTACTAATACATAAGTTATTATGCATAAAGCTACTCAAAATACTACAATATTCAGTTGTCTTCATGTCCTAGATTAGCTTTAACCTAAAGAGACTGAGTTCTTCCCAGTGATACTTCAAGAGGAAACCACAGATGCAACTTTTAGGAAGTGCTTTGAAATGAGGAAATGGTCCCTTATCGCTTCTACTAGCCTATTACTGAGGAACTTCTCTGAACTATCTCTTTCTGTTTGTAGCCTAATCATTTGGTACACATATTTTGAGGTAACCTCACCCTGAGCCTGGAGACTTAAATGTAGACTCTCTTTCAGGCTCTGATTCCAGTCCTTGTCAAATCACCTGGGATTAGTAAATCTCATTTTTCTTTAGTTATTAATGACCATATGAGGTCAGCTAGAATTTACAAACAAGTTCACATCGATTAGATGTACAGTCTCTTTTTCCCATCAGCCCGATTATTCTGTCAGAGGTGAGCCTTCTAGAACAGAAGTCATCATTATCAGTATCATACTGACACTTCATTCTTTAATTTTTGAAAGTTAATTCATCAGTGATTTCTACAATCCATTTCGTTTCCATATAATAAATGTTACAAAGTTTAAAGCTATGAAAGTAAAGATGTTTGTAGGTAATCCATTATCCCAACCAATATTTAATATGGCTTTCCTGAAATAAATGATGTGAATGATTTAGTAGCTACGTCCTCTTGTTTGTAAAGTCTTTTGTCTTGGGTGCTTCTTTTCAGATTAAAATCATGTAGCTAACAGACCATTAGACTGTGTCCTCGTGATCCCTTGGAATTAAGACTGACTCTCTGATCCAGACTTTCAGGAGCTGTATCTGAAAATACCCTGCTCATGTAAATGTGAACTGGGTGCATAATGGGGTGGGGATGCAAAATTCTGGAGAGGAAACACAGAGAGACATAAGCCATTAACATCATTCAGTGGAAAGAGGACTGCCTGGGAATGTGCCTCAGGAAGGTGTGTGATCCTCAAAGTTAGATGACATGTGACAGTTGGAGGCGATGAGGAAATACTACCATCAAGGGAGAGCAACGTGTGCTGGTTTTGGATAGCCAGTGCTTGAGTGTCAATCAACAAAATTGATTGTAAGTGAAATCATGGAGACAGTGATGCTAGTCAGAGATGTTGGCTTTGGGTATCAACGATCTTTGAGATAAGACTGGAAGAGTACACACGGTAGCTATGTCAGAAAATATTTGCCACAACTCAAAAAGTCCCTTAGGTGACTTAGACAAAGTTTTCTTCCATTCATCAAGTGAAATTATTAACTCCATTTCCTGAAGTACTGTTTTTTTTTTTTTTAATTGAGTCCTCCCTAACCACTGCACAGAGCCTCCCCTCTCAGTCTTGGTATTATCTCTCCTGGGTTCCTTTGTATTACTTGAACTGGGTAGTTTTTTACACCATTAAATACTTTGTCTTCCTGATGCTTCACATTTCTAGATAATCCTGGGAAAATGCATTTTCATGAGGTGCTTTTGAAAGGGGAGATGGTTAAAAATCACCTGACTCAAACCTCTTCCCCATTGTTCATACTTCAATCCTCAGAATATAAATCCATTTTGTAATTACTCCTGCACTCTCCTCTCAGAAGCTTTGCCGGACATATCATTCCATATGTTTATGATTCTCTGAATGAAAAAGTGTTCCCTGACAACCATTCCGATTTTTCCCTTTAATTTCCATTTATGCCTTATTGTCTTATAATGTTCTACTGAAAATATATGTTGCAATATTGTGTGACATTATCAGTATTACTTAAGATTTTATACAGCCATATATCAGCCAAACATCAGATAAATCTCCCCATTCTCCTTCCTGTGCGTCTTCTTTGCTGGAAGAGTACAGGTAATAGATTCAATTTCTCCTCTGTGACAAGTTGACTTTAAGCATTTCTTACAAACTGGAGAGAAGAATCAATTTGCATTTGGTGTTGAATTATTCCTAAAATGTGAACTGAGGATGAAATTTGGCTTAAGGTTTATGCAATTAAACTGATGGTACTAGCTGCCATCCTTCTCGCTTCAACTTATTACAGGGTTGATTTTTAAAGAATAGTACAAAGCCAAGACACAAGACTAATTTGAAGGTCTCGCTAATAAATAATGTGGTTAAAGGAATGGGGGGTGTTCTGATGATTTGTAATCCTGCAATAATGGCTTCTAAATAGTTAAGATTAGTCTGAGAGATGAGATCCTTTCCCCCTCTATGCCATATGCCAGCAAGGGACAAAAATCAATCTTGCAAGGGCTCTGATTACTTCTGCCGCAAGTTTCTTGTCAGCAGATTCAAAATGTGCAGGGCCATGAATCTTCCACAAGGTAGAGGTGCTGCCCATCAGCTGGAAATCTTTTTCTTCCAACTTCTGGTAGAATATCTGCTTGTGATAAATTAAGAGAGGAGCAGGAAATGGAAGACCATTTGGTGCTACAATTTTAATCCTGTGTTATCAGGACAAAGAGAAAGTGATACCAGTTCCTATGGCTCAGAAATGAAAAATGTACCCTTGGAAGGGGCAAATTCCAAAGTTAAGGAACAAATGTAATTATGATCTTCGTCATCTTAAAACACCACATTATTTAGCAAATGATCAAGGGAGAATTCATACTAATAATTGGAACCTGAATTAATAAATGTTGAAAGCAAGATGTCTACATTGCATCTATGTTGGCAACAATATGAAAAAAAGGAATTGAAGCTTGATTGTCATAAAGAAAGAAATTCAAACTCTACATGGAAAAGGGCAGAGGATGGTCCTTGAGTCTGCTCACACTCTAATCTCACAAACTGGAAATACATTACTTTACACAGCAAATGTAATGGTTTTATAATTAAGCTGTATAATTTCATCTCATGTTGCCCTGGATTAAAAGGTGGTATCTATGTTATCATAGAGTCCTCAAAACAGAAAAAGGAGACAGAAAGCTCAGAGTAGTGTAAGCAAAATTCACCTCATCTTTGCAAGGTTGGGGCATGGGTACAGAAATGCATCATTTATAACCTGAAAAGGCAAGAAAGCACTTGTGACCAGCAGCTACAGCAGGATAAGATGGCACTGCTTGCACCTGGATTTCAGCCCAGTGAGGTCTGCATGAGATGTCAGGTCTACCAAACAATTAGATGATGCCTAGGTCTTGTTTCAAACCCTTAAAGGGAAATTGATAAGATGAAATAATAGGGACAATTTTGTAGTGTGTGGTGCAAGTTGTCCATGTTTTTACTTTGTGTGTCCTGCTCTTCCCTATGGGCATGGGAAGATATTCTAGGAACAGCCTTTTAACTGTCTCTTAATGCTTTTTATTTCTCTTAAATACACTAACATCATGGACACATTTGGATTCAGAAATTGTACTTAAAGAAATTTATTAAAATAATTAAAGATGGATAAAACTGTTATCAATAAGGGTACTGGTAATAGTCTAAAAATGGAAGCAGCTTAAGAGTTCAACAAATTTATTTCAACAAATTTAATGGAACCTCAATACAGGATCACAATAGCAAGGATGTGCTTATAAACTCTCAGTGGCTGTGACAGTATCAGTGAGACCTGTGCAAACTAAAAACAGACATAATTTCAGCATAGAGGTGGGGCTAGACACAAAGTCGCACCCCAGCAATGGAGCTATTGACAATTGATGGTTGATTAAAGAGAAATAATCAGTTTTAAGAGTGTGACACTTGGTTGATCAGCCATGCTCCAGAGAGTGTTGCCATTCCCAAAAGCATTTGGGCAGCATAAACTGGACTCAGTAGATATAAAAAGAATACTGATAGGAATTAGGTATGTAGAGATATAGGATGCATCGAGGAAAATAAATATGAACAAAATACTTTGTATGATATTCTCTAAGAATTAAGGAAAAATGTTATTTTTTAAAAATCAATGCAGTTGTCAAATATCAATTAAGATAAATGTACTGAAATTTGAAAAAAGTAGTATGAATGTGTTGATTTAATACTAGGTAAGAATGTTACATAATATAGTCATACTAGTGTATGCTGGTGGGACTACCAGTATATGATACAGGTTGACTAAAGACATAACACACCAATACTTTTTATCAGTTTTCATATGCACTAGGAAATATATATATTAATAGTGAGTGTGTGTATAGAATGTGTGCTTTTCATACTTCTTAGGATAAGAGAAAAGGTAGCAAGATATATTTCTATATATGATTATTTTTCTCTATATATGCTTGTATTATAGAATTTAGTTTCTAATCAACTACTGATAGAGACATAAAATGTACAGTTTCCTGTAATCTAAGCTCTCCTCTGTGAAATTCTAATCATTATGAAAAGAAGTTATCTCCACTAAAAATTAGTAACAACAATAACAGCATTTATTTGGGGGGACATTTTCACACCATGGCACATGTATGGGGGTTTTGAGGACAATTTATGGAAGTCACTTCTCTCCATCCACCACGTGGATCCTAAAGATACACTCAGGCCTTCTGTCTTGGCTGCAAGTGCTGTATTCTGCTGAACTATCCCACAAGACCACAAATAAAAAAAATGAACAAACAAACAAAAAAACAGTACTGTTGAGACAGTGAATTGCATAGATTTCTTTTCTGTGCCTATATTACATAAGCTCAATGACAACCAGGGAGCAGGTTCTTCAAAGACCTGTAGTTGGTATGGATGTAAAGGGTTAAGATCTCTCTGACTGTTTATATTCTTTGAACTGGTAATTCCATTTCTAGGAATCCAAAGAAATAATAGGCAGAATTTCTCATGAGTAAAATTATTCATTGGAGGCTTAGTTATGGAGGGGGAAAATTGGGAAAGCCTTCATGCCCAATAAGGGGGAAATTGGGCAGTAATTTAAAGTAATGTTTTCAAAGAATATATAATTATGTGGGGGAATGTGTTCAATATGCCGCTAAGTGAATAAGAGCAGGCTGAAAATTGAATACACAATGTGATTCCACTTTAGTCAACAAAAGAGAAAAGCATCAAATGTGAAATGCAGTTATCTTAGAGAAGTAGAACCAGTCTTGAGGCTTCTTTGTTTTTATTATTTTAACTGCACATCTATTCAGGTGCATACAGTAGAGCTTTCTGTTAGGGGTTGTTTTGTTTTGTGTCTTACCATTTGCAAATGCTATTTTTCCAATTAAGAGGATGGTGTTTGCTGGTCAAAGTATACTATGGCCTCTGGAAGGTAGTCAGGCTAATACTAGAATTCAGATGCAGCTGAGGTGTTGATAGAATTGGAGGGGTTTCTGCCCTAGCTTTATTAGCCCCAGAAAGCTTAATTAGCCAGCCCCCTGTGATTTTGTAATGGACTATCTACCAACTACTACCTCTAATGCATCACAGGGTAGAGAACTACAGCTTGCCCCTAGGAAGGCTTCCCTACAGACAGCGTCAGGGTGTCAGGCAGATCACTGATGACATCATTATCAGAGTTGGTGGGGAATACTTTCTGTACAGTAATTCTAGGTATAATTGCTGTCCAGGATAGTACTTGCTACAAAAGTCATTCCAGCATATCACAGCACACCCCTAGCCTTCCAACAGGTTCAAGATTTCTTTCTAGTAATAACCAGCTCTTGCCTGGTAAAGAATTCCTGTTACTCTGCTCTTCCTTCAACTCTTCTCTGCAGCCACATAGTCCATGATCTGTTTAATGACATGATATCAGAGTGCGGAGGACTAGCACAGCATCAGGCGATGAGAAGCAGTCTCAGATTATGAGCATCATGGATGGGTTGGCAATATAACTCTGGGATAGAGGACTTCCCTCATATGTGCAAGGTCCTGAGTTCATTCCCTGGACCTGAAAAAATAAAGATCCTGGAGGAAATATTTTTTCCATGATGTGAACAATAAATAGCTGGTCCCTCATTCACCTCCTTTCCACATCTTCTCCTGACACCTAATATAAACTTATACGCACAGCATTTAGCTAGTGTTCTGATTGAATGCTAACACTCTGTTCATTTGGTCACAATTGCGACTATATGTGTATAAAGTCACTGTGTCTTCCTTTTTTGCAGGCTGGTCAGTTACTAAGCCTCGGATTACAGAGAAGAAATAATTCCATCTCATTCTACCGGAAACTATGAAGTCTCTATCCAAGAGATCAAAGCTGCATTAACTTTTCCAGTTAAGGCCATTTGCTATCATTCAGCACTCTGGAAAGATAATCAACTCAATAGTACCCAAGTGGCCTGGCAATTTATTAAGTGAGCAATTTATTCTTTTCTCTCACTACTGAGATTAAATTGTTCACCATTCAAATTCACCACAGTCCTCAGATATAACAAGGTGGGAAATATTCTTGTCATAGAGATGGGGAAACTATAATTTAGTATTGAATCAAATTAACAGAAGGAGGTGTGGGGGAGGAATTCCCATCCCCCCCAAATGTACTGTTCTTGTCCTAGATAGACCAAGTTATTCAAGTCAATGTCCTTGATTTTGTCCAAATATGTACAGAACGCAGCTGGTTTAAAGGCTTAGAGATTGCACTAGCCTACAGGAGGGTGGAAGCACAGGATGACACTGGAAGATGTAGATAAGAAGACCGATGAATTCAGCCGATAACGTGACAAATGAGGAAGAGTCTAATGCAGCAATGAGGGCTGGAAAGATTTAAAAGTCTTTGTTCCTCACTGACAGTTAGTAAAGGCAAGTACTCCAGTTAAGTTCATGTTTGCACTAAAACCCAGCACACTTTTGAGATTTTATCCACATGTCTTGCAGTTCACCTTAAGGAAAGATGATTTTCACACCAACCCTCCTTCATCCCGCGTTGCATTAGTCTCATAAAGCCATATGCCTGTCATTCAAGAGTCTAAAGAAATTGCAGGTGCCACAGGTTCAACACAGTGACAACATCTTGGACTCTGCCATCTTTTGAGGCCCCGGACGCCTTTGGGCGGACAGCAGCTATCATCAAACACTCCTGCAGGGTAGGTGGTGGTGTTACAACCTTGAAGATAAAAAACATTGAGGTGCTGGGAACCCAACGATGTGCTCCAAGCACACAGGTGAGAATCATGGAGGCCTGTGAAGTCTCTGTATCTTCCTAGATAGTCCATTGGTGTTTAAGTCTACTAAGGTTAGGCATGTCCCCTGGTTGAGGGAATGGGACCAGCCAACCATCTCCAAACTTTTAACCCAGAATTTCCCCTATCTAAAGGAAAAACAGGGACAAAGAGTGAAGACTGAAGGAAAGGCCATCCAGTGACTGCCCCACCTGGGGATCCATACTATATGCAGTCACAAAACCCAGACACTATTGCTGATGCCAAGAAGTGCATGTTAACAGGAGCCTGATACAGCTGTCTCCTGACAGGCTCTGCCAGAGCCTGACAAATACAGAGGTGGAGGACGGCAACCATCAGACTGAGCACAGGGACCCCAGTGAAGAAATTAGAGGAAGAACTGGAGTAGCTGAAGGGGTTTGCAACCCCATAGGAAGAACAATAGTATCAACCAACCAGAGCTCCCAGGGACTAAACTGCCGACCCAAAGAGTATGTATGGAGAGACCCATGGCTCCAGCTGCATATGTAGCAGGGGATGGCCTTGTATGGCATCAATGGGAGGGATGCCCTTGGTTCTATGATGGCTCGATGCCCCAGTGTAGGGGAATGCTAGGGTGATGAGGTAGGAGTAGATAGGTAGGGGGAAGCCCCCTCATAGAAACAGGGAAAGGGGGATGGGATAGGGGATTTGCAGACAGGTAACTGGGAAAGGGGATAACATTGAAATGTAAATAAATATAAAATCCAATTAAAAATAAAAAAAACTTGAAATGATCTGGGATTTACTCTTCAGAATATAAGGAATATAAATGCAACAATCCCACAGTGGTGGTGCCAAGATACAGGCCAGAGTCCTCCAGGGTGAGTCCAATACACATGCTCATGAAAACATTTCCAAAATGAGTCTTATATCAAAACACCAAAAACCCTGTCTGCCCAAAGCTCATATGAGGAAATTCAAATTCTTGACATCTCCACAGGACCAGTGAACTGTCCCCGGTCATGGAGTCCCAGTGCATTATCTTTACTAAATGCACTCTATGTTGAGTCCAGAAAATTCAATTTAAGAATTGAGGAAATACCTCTTCCTTGTCAGTATATTGAAAGAAACCTGGCCCCTGGTGTTCATAAAACAAACAACAACTACAAAAAGGCAAAAACCCAAAACCCTATTTACTCTTAGAGTTTCCCTGGTATGCCAACAGCATTGACTAAAAGAGAGTATGTCCTAGCACCTGCCTGATTCACTTCCCATCTCCGGGATAATAAAATATGAACTACCCTAACATCCAGCACAAAGTTTACTTTCAGAGACATATGGAAAAATCTTCATAATTGTCCTATTTAAATCTTTTATTTGCTGGCTATCGTCAATGATTTTCTTTTCCTCTGTATTTAAACATTTCAACAACAAAACAGTTGAGAAAAAATTTTTTAAAAAACTAGAATTAGAATTAAAAAGTAGAATAAACTAGAATAAATGTGCTTCCAATATATAAAGACACTACCAATAAAAATAGACTAAACTTGTTCACTGTTTCATATGCAGCGACTTTCCCTCTGCTCACAATGACGTACTGAAGTGGAGAATAATACCTCCATCCTACAGATGAGAAAACTGAGGCATAGAATTGTAGGCCATTTGTCTATGTTCAAACATACTCAGAAAAATAAAATTGCAGCATTGATTAAGGCAGACTCATTCTAAAGCTTATATTCTTAAATTTGTGTCATTTTATCATATAGTGAATACACTTAGAGTGATGTATCAATCTAAATCATTAAAAATATAGAAAAATGTGGATAGAAAAGGCTATCTGTAACATAATTATTGCTCACTGGGTAAGAACACTTCCTGCTCTTGCAAAGAACCCAGGTTCAGTCCCAGAACCCACATGCCTTCCCAAAATTGTATTCCAGAGGATCCCATGCTCTCTTCTGGCCTCCACTGGGCACCATACACATACACAGTGTGGTCCACATACATACCTGCTGGCAAAACACTTCCACGCATAAAATAAAAATAAATATTTTTTTAAAATATCATGATACCAAAAATCCCTTGAAAATACTCTCAAGCAAACCTATAAATGTTAGAGAGTCAGATTACCAGGAGCTTTAGGGTCAGCATTCTAAGCTCTAGCAGACAACTGGTATCCTAATGAACCAGAGTTGCTGACTCTGGTCTACAGCTGAGAAGCAAGAGTAAATAGCATTGTTGGTACTGGGAAGTCTTAAATTGTTTCAGGAAGCTAACAATAAGCTTCAGACTTGGTAGAAAAAGACCACAAATCTGGTCCTGTTACTTCTGGAATATAACTAGAAAAAAAAGCATAAATTCAGTCAACCCTTCCATCTTCAGAATACATAAGATGAACTGAGTCCTTGTCAATGACAAGATGCTCTAAGTAGCTTGGACATAAGAATCAAAGAGACATGGTTTGAGCATGCACAGTGAGATACAGTACCATATAGTAAAAATCTATTCATATCATAAATACAGTGGTGTGTTCAATGTACTTATTCTCTGATGTTAACATTGAAATCCATCACACACACACACACACACACACACACACACACACACGCACGCACGCACGCACACGCACGCACGCACGCACATGTACACGGGGACAGGGTTGGAAGGGATAGCCTAAGACTACCTATTCTATATTCAATAAGCACCTTTGTAGGTCTATGCCCATCTTTTAAAAGAAATTCGTGCAACTCTTGCTCCTTTGTCCTGCTGCTCTGTATTTGAATTACTCATGTTTGAGTCTAAGGAGCAAACAGAGACATCGCCCTACACACTTGTTGTTATGACTCTTCGATATTTATTGGCTGTGATCTAAGTAAAAATTATTCAGTTGTCATGTCACTAGACAATAAACTTCTTCGAGCTGGTGGGGGTGGGCGATGTGCTCTATCATATTTTTCCAAGATGGCTGTGCTTACAAAGAAGGGTGAAAGGAATAAACTAGTTACTCAAACAGAAGTTCACAAAAGAAATAATTGTATACATCTGTTTAAATTGCATATAATAACTTTAAACATGAGACATGATTTTGTATATTTAAGACTCACTTGCTAGTATAACCTTTGTTTTTGTCTATAATTGCTTGGACTTAAAAGACTGTCTGCAGCACTACCTATGATCATAGTGTTAACAGTGAAATTAGGCTTTCAGCCTTCTCTATCACAAGACAACCTCAGAGGACCACACAAAAGGTCACCAGAGTACTTGTAGTCCGTGAATTTTCTGAGATGCAAAGAGATGAATAAAGCTGTTCTCATCAGCCTCAACAGACACCTGACCATCATCAAAGGTTGGTGTTGCAGTCATGAGCACATAGCACAACTGTGCTTATCTTCACAAGACCCAGAAAAGGTCAGGTCCTTCACAATGGCAACATGGATGTAGAAGTAGTCTTGAAGTCTCATTTACCATAGAAACTATTGGCAGGTAGTGCTGGTGGGAGGAAAGGTAGCCATTTTCTTCCAGATCATAGTCACTGGTAAGTTACTCAGGCTACAGTAAGTGCCCTGATGTACTCAGAGAAAGAGAATCTTAGGAGGAGGGCTAAGGAAGATGACTGTGATCACAGTACATCTTTTTAATCTATGGAATAGAAAACTTTTTATTAATACTACTAATAATAATAGTAATATAACAGACTCTTTTAGAAGAAAGTTTGAGGCTGACAGCAGTGCACAGGAGGACATGGATCAAATAAGATACTCCATGTTGACAACTCTTATTTAACCCTATCTACATTATTCCATAATTATAAATTAAACCAAAAAATTTAAATACACTACATACAGACAGAAAGAAGCTCTTACCAATACTCTTCAAACCATTCCACAAAATAGAAACAGAAGGAATACTACCCAACTCGTTCTACAAAGCCACAATTACACTGATACCAAAACCACACAAAGATCCAACAAAGAAAGAGAACTTCAGACCAATTTCCCTTAGGAATATCGATGCAAAAATACTAAATAAAATTCTTGCCAACTGAATCCAAGAACACATCAAAATGATCATCTACCATGATCAAGTAGGCTTCATCCCAGGGATGCAGGGATGGTTCAATATAAGGAAATCCATCAGTGCAATCCACTACATAAAAAAACTCAAAGAAAAAAACCACATGATCATTTCATTAGATGCTGAAAAAGCATTTGACAAAATTCAGCATCCTTTCATGCTGAAAGTCTTGGAAAGAACAGGAATTCAAGGCCCATACCTAAACATAGTTAAAGCAATATACAGCAAACCGGGAGCCAACATCAAACTAAATGGAGAAAAACTTGAAGCAATTGCACTAAAATCAGGGACTAAACAAGGCTGCCCTCTCTCTCTCCATATCTTTTCAATATAGTACTTGAAGTTCTAGCTAGAGCAATTAGACAACATAAGGAGGTCAAAGGAATACAAAATGGAAAGGAAGAAATCAAATTATCACTATTTGCAGATGATATGATAGTATACTTAAGTGACCCAAAAAACTCCACCAGAGAACTTCTACAGCTGATAAACAACTTTAGCAAAGTGGCTGGTTATAAAATCAACTCAAGCAAATCAGGAGCCTTCCTATACTCAAAGGATAAACAGGCTGAGAAAGAAGTTAAGGAAATGACATCCTTCACAATAGCCACAAACAATATAAAGTATATTGGTGTGACTCTAACCAAACATATAAAAGATCTGTATGAGAAGAACTTTAGGTCTCTGAAGAAGGAAATCGAAGAAGACCTCAGAAAGTGGAAAAATCTTCTATGCTCATGGATTGGCAGGATTAATATAGTTAAAATGGCCATCTTGCCAAAAGCAATATACAGATTCAACTCAATCCCCATCAAAATCCCAACTCAGTTCTTCTTAGAGTTAGAAAAAGCAATTCTCAAATTCATCTGGAATAACAAAAAACCCACTACAGCTAAAACTATTCTCAACAGTAAAAGAGCTTCTGGGGGAATCAGTATCCCAGACCTCAAGCAATACTACAGAGCAATAGTGTTAAAAACTGCATGGTATTGGCACAGGGACAGACAAGTGGACTAATGGAATAGAATTGAAGATCCAGAAATGAATCCACACACTTTTGGTCACTTGATCTTTGACAAAGGAGCAGAAAACATCCAGTGGAAAAAAGATAGCCTTTTCAACAAATGGTGCTGGTTCAACTGGAAGTCAGCATGCAGAAGAATGCGAATTGATCCATTCTTATCTCCTTGTACTAAGTTCAATTCCAAGTGGATCAAGGACCTCCACGTAAAACTAGACACACTGAAACTAATAGAAAAGAAACTGGGTAAATCCCTTGAGGACATGGGCACAGGGGAAAAGTTCCTGAACAGAACACCAATAGCTTATGCTCTAAGATCAAGAATTGACAAATGGGACCTCATAAAATTACAAAGTTTCTGTAAGGCAAAGGATACTGTCAAAAGGACAAAATGGCAACCAACAAATTGGGAAAAGACATTCACCAACCCTACATCCGATAGAGGGCTAATATCCAACATATACAAGGAACTCAAGAAGTTAGACCCCAGGGAACCAAATAACCCTATTAAAAAATGGGGTGCAGATCTAAACAAAGAATTTTCACAAAGAAATTGGGATGGCCAAGAGGCACCTTAAGAAATGCTCATCATCATTAGTCATTAGGGAAATGCAAATCAAAACAACCCTAAGATTTTACCTCACACCAGTCAGAATGGCTAAGGTTAAAAACTCAGGAGACAACAGGTGTTGGCGAGGATGTGGAGAAAGAGAAACACTCCTCCACTGCTGGTGGGATTGCAAGAAGGTACAACCACTCTGGAAATCAGTCTGGAGGTTCCTCAGAAAACAGAACGTGACACTACCGGAGGACCCTGCTATACCACTCCTGGGCATATACCCAGAGGATTCCCCGGCATGTAATAAGGACACATGCTCCACTGTGTTCATAGCAGCCTTATTTATAATAGCCAGAAGCTAGAAAGAACCCAAATGTCCCTCAATGGAGGAATGGATACAGAAAATGTGGTATATTTACACAATGGAATACTACTCAGCAATTAAAAACAATGAATTCATGAAATTTGTAGGCAAATGGTTGGAACTGGAAAATATCATACTAAATGAAGTAACCCAATCACAAAAGAATATGCATGGAATGCAATCATTGATAAGTGGATATTAATTAGCCCAGAAGCTCTGAACACCCAAAACACAAGTTGCATATCAAATGACTCCCATGAAGAGGTAAGGAGAGGGTCCTTATCCTGGCAAGGCCTGATCCAGCATTGTAGGGGTGTACCAGGACAGAGAAAAAGGAGGGAGGTGATTGGAGTATGGGTGTAGAGAAGGCTTATGGGACATATGGGGAGGGGGGAACTGGGAAAGGGGAAAGCGTTTTGGAATGTAAACAAAGAATTTAGAAAAAAGAAAAGAAAAGAAAGGAGCTCTTGAGGGCTAGAGATGTTTTATTGGTTAGGAACACTGGATGGTCTTCTAGAAGACCTGGGTTGGGTCCCCAGTATCCACATGTAATCTCATAACCATCTCTACTCCGGTACTAAGGGATCTTGTGGCCTTTTCTGACCACTGTGAACACCATGCATGGCCTTAGTAAAGAGACAAACTTGCAGGCAAAAGGCCTATACATGAAAAGTAAAGCGATTTTTATCAAAAAGAGAAAAGGTATCTTAATTCTTCTGTTTCTGTCTATTTTCTACCAGTAGAGGCTCAGCCTTCACTTGGCAGTGCTTTTAAGAGGCATTGCATCAAGAACTTGCAAAGTTTCCACTGAGGAGTTCAAAAACACCTGGGCTTCTCTAAAGTAGGCCCATGGTAGGGTGTATTGGAAAGGTAAGTCTCATTCCTGGTCCCATCCTCTCTCTCTCTCTCTCTCTCTCTCTCTCTCAATATACATAAACATTTATTTTCAAAGGAACAAAACTGGGGCTAGAGAGATGTTTCAGTGATAAAGAGAGCGAGACAACCTTGTTTCAGTTCCCAGCATCTACGTTGCAGGCCACAAACTCCAGTTTCAGAGAATCCGATGCCCTCTGCTGGACTCCTTGGGCACGGCATGCATGCTGTGCATAGACACATAGAAACCACCCATACACATTTTTTTAAATTTTTTTTTTTTAAATCTTAAAAGAAGGAATTCTTCTCACACATTTTTCCAACTTTTGCCTTATTTGTCTGATACCCCTTGAAAAGAAATAAATATTCTTAAACTGTCTATACTCGCTGTATCTACCATTTAACTTTTCTTTTTTTGTGTTTTGAAAAGTAACTTTTTTATATATTTTCATTTTCTATATTCTTTGTTTACAATCCAAAAGCTTTCCCCTTTCCCAGTTCCCCCCTCCCCATATGTCCCATATGTCCTCTTCTCTCCATCCATTCTCCTATCTTTCCCCCTCCCCTTTCTCTGTCCTGGTACTCCCCTACAATGCTGGATCAAGCCTTTCCAGGATTAGGGAGGGCCCTCTTCTTCCTTCTTCATGGGAATCATTTGATATGCTAATTGTATCTTCAGTATTCAAAGTTTCAGGGCTAATTCATATCCACTTATCAATGATTGCATTCCATGTGTATTCTTTTGTGATTGGGTTACCTCGCTTAAGATGATAGTTTTCAGTTCCAACCATTTACCTAAAAAAATTCATGAATTCGTTGTTTTTAATTGCTGAATAGTACTCCATTGTGTATATATACCACATTTTCTGTATCCATTCCTCCATTGAGGTTCTTTCCAGCTTCTGGCTATTATAAATAAGGCTGCTATGAACATAATGGAGCATGTGTCATTATTGCATGCTGGGGAATCCTCTGGGTATATGCCCAGGAGAGGTATAGCAGGGTCCTCCGGAAGTGTCATGTGCAGTTTTCTGAGGAACCGCCAGACTCAGTTCACGGAGTCCTTCCTTTCCCTGCATGGAGAGAAACTGCTCTTTAGTGAGCAACAACACACTTTAACTGCTGTTCTCTCGAGGGGGCTGCAGCGCCACACCTGGAACAAGGTGGTTCACTGTACTTGGCCACATTCCCATCTCTCCTACTGGGTTTTCCCGGTTGTCAGAGCAGTTTGAGTTAGTTTGTCTGGTAATGGAGGACACCAAGGTTGGACTTAACAACCTTTCAGGGAGGAAGCCTGAGTTTCCAGTATAGTCTATCCACTGATATCTCTCAAGGTGTACTTCTTGTGACTAGCTGCCCTTAAACCCTGCACTCCTCAGACTAACTGCCTGCTAGATATTGTATTTCACTACAGCACAGACATCTCATTCTGAATATGAACTTAATACAAGTGTAGCAGAACCACTGGGTTTCATGAAAACTGTACTTCCTACTCTTACCTCAAAAAAAAAAAAAGCCCAGCACATTTGACTAATCAGTGATTCAGGCTAATAAACCTAGAAGCCATCTTTAAATTATTTCTTCCCCTTGCCTCCCTTGTATCCAACTTCTTGCTGCTCTTTTTTTTTTTTCAATTTTTAAAAAGTTAGTGTTGTTAATTTGCACTTTACAGGTGCACACTTGCCACAGTGATAGTCAACAGACTTCTTTCAGGGATCTGTTCTCTCCTACTACCAAGTGGAAACTTAGAACCAAACTGAGGTCCTCAAGCTGGCAGGCCCATCCCACCAGCCTGTTCGGTAGTGGGTTTTTGTTTTTTGTTTTGTTTTTGTGTTTGTGTTTTGTTTGTTTGTTTGTTTGTTTTCTGGTCCTATTCCTGAAATACATATCAGATTGGACCAATTCTCAGCATAGCTGAGCAAGGGCACCTTGCAGACATGGCTGGAATATCCTGTGATTGTGAACCTCTGTCTCTCTCTTAACCCCTCAGACTCCAGACTCCATAAGGCAGAATATGATGCCTGTCACTCAGCCACCACACACAATCACATTCGCATACACACAGCCTATTGATATCTCCTGGCTTCTATTCAAACCTTCCCCCTGACTGTCATTTGTTCAATAGAATCATAACCTCACTGTGCCCTACAAGACCCCCCATCTTCTCCTGCCTCTCTCATGGGCACCACTTCTCCCCAGCGTTTCCTTTTAAAGAGATCCTTCAATGTCTTTAGTTTTTCTTTGAAAACCCTAGAATCAGACTCATGTCAGTTCTTGTGTTTACGACTTTCTCTACCTAGATTTCTCCTTCTAAATTCTTACAAAGCTATTTACTGAACATCAGTAGCTATCGTTTTCTAATACAAACATACATACATACATACATACATACATACATACATACATACATACATGTACACACGCACTCACCAGTAACCTTCTGTTATATTAGGCCTATTTTTAACTCCCTCATAGTATTTATGAGGAATTATCTTGATAAATTTGTTATTTTTTCTCCCTGATGAGAAGATGAGTTTCCTGAACCCAGAATGTGCCATTCAGGTACTGCTCTTTTGCCAAGGCAGTGTCTAGTGTTTAGATCTAGATGTCATAAAATCAAATGGCTTTGACTGCTTAAAGTGTCATTCATTCTGACAAGGTGACAGAGTTCAAAACAAACAAACAAACAAACAAAGAACAACAGGAAAAACTCTAGAGTGACATCACATAGTAAACAAAGAAAAACCTGGGAAATGGATGGATGGAGAGGAGGATGTGTAGCCGTGGTCATTGGAGTCAGAGATTCTTGATTGAGTGTGGTTGTTACCAAAATATTTGCTCATCCTTGAGAGATATACTGAACCCAATAAAAAAACAGATGGTGTCATTGAAATTGGGGTCTCAAAGGAGACTTATGACTGCATAAATAGGGCTCCTGCCAAGAAAACAAAAAGAACAAGTGTAACAGTGTCAGGACTGTTTGTGAGGACAGAGCTTTGCGTAGCCACTATGCAAATCAGTACAGGAGATCTGCAAGAGAATTAATCTACCACATAATGTTGTAATCACCAAAGCCCAATGTGGAATCAGCCTAGGGGTCCATCAATGAGTGAACTGATAAAGAAAACTGATATATATATGATAGTGTACTACCTACCCATGAAGAACAAAATAATGCCATTCACATGACATGGGTGAAACTGAAGATTATAGTGTTGAACAAAAAATGCTATATATAGAAAAACAAAAATCATATGTTTCCTCTCAAGTGTAGACTCTACACTTAACGTAAAATATGAACATAAAAGGGAACTATTGAGGAAGAGAGGGGTCCATTTGAGAATGTCACAATGAAGCTCATTGTTTTGTGCAGTTATGTATGATAAAAATCATTTGAAATATAAGTTCTTGAAAATGGATCTGTGGGCAAAATGCTACAGGTAATAAGTTATTGAAGAAAATAATACTCTAGACAGTATTAGGAAAAGATGTCTTGTAGAGTGGCCAGTTGGAAACTCTAGTGCTAAGACCTACATGTTAGGCATAAGATCTCTTAAAGCCACACCCTAGTTTACTCACCACAGATTATAAGTCCCTGCTTTCTCCCTTTCAGACATATATGGAGATTTCCTGAGAGTCCCCCAGAAAAGGTGAAAACTACCTTGACTCTAGTATTTGAACTGCATAGAAGTGATCAATTAGTTTACTAATAGTAAGATAATTGAACAGGAGTTCCTGAAGAAAATGTAAAGTAGAAATAACCAGAAGGGCAACTTTGAAAAGTCATCTCTCAGTTTTGTAAACTAACCCTCATCTAATGGCCCTTTTAAACGTAATTTACAGTTTCATCACTACCCTTTTTGTATTAGTAATTATTTTTAAAATACCAAAGAACCATCTCTTTTTTTCAAGGTCTTTCCCCAAGACTGATTTACAGCCAACCTCATGTTGGACTCTTATCTTTCTCAGGTTTGACATTTCAAAATATTTATTGCTCTTTTACATTAATGCCTTTGTCGTGAATCTGAAGGTGACCGTTATTTCTTTCATCACGTTGTAATTAAATGGATCAACTATTGCCACATTATTTCCACTATTCGTCTACTAAGCACATTAAAACCTCCAATGAGAAAGTGAGACAGAGCCCTATGTGAACGACAACAAACAAATGTTTCTGAAAATATAGGGTCCTCTTGACGCATCGCTGAAGAAGCTGTTCCAAGTGGAAGCACAAAATCTTTAATATTTTATTGATCAGATCTAAACCTTCTGCCCAAAGTGGCAATTAAATTTCAATTAAACTGACTGAAAGCATCATATTAAATTCCAGCACTTTACGAGCTATCAGATAATGCTGCAGGACAGACCCTTAGTATGATCACTCTCTTTTCAAATTATATTATCCTGTTCATTCACAATAAAAGTGACAGTTTTAGGTATACTTTCAATATTTCTTGAATATAAACCCTCTAATGAACACATTTTATTGCCTTTAAATCAATTATTATTGGATATTTTAATAAAGTGAATTGAGCACTTTGTTTTACACACTGCTTAGAAGTTATTATATTTTGCAGTCAGCATGGCAAAAAAAAGTGGATTAGAGAGAAAGGAATAGCCGAATAGCTGATGTGGAAGAGGCAGAGCCTCAGCCATTTCTAAGAAAAGCTTCCTGTTTTGCTCTGTCATTTAAATGGTACATGCTAATTAGCATCTCATTAATGCTTCCCCCACCTTTGAAATTTAGGTTCAAATTCACAAATGCCCCTGTGGTAAAGCAGAAATCACCAAAATCACAGCTTGGAAAAATATCATGCATTCTTGCATACTTTATTATAGAAACACTTGGGTCTTTATATATCCCCTTTGCCTTATGAATGTGATTTATTATACTATATTTTAAAGTTTCAAACAAAGTCTACACTTAGCATTGGCCATATCTATGATCATATGAAAGGTGTAGGGGCATTCGGATGCAATTGGTTCTTTGTTCCGGGCCTTTGCTGTGATGAGTACAGACTCCAGGCTTTAGCATACAGCTGAGGTATCAGAACCGATTGCCAAGATGGACACAAGAGGCTCCATCTGTGTGTGGTCCAGATTGCTCATCACATCCTTGAGTCATCATGCTGCATTTGCCTCATACAAGCCTAAGGTACTGGCCCCACTGTGTGCACAGGTGCCCGTTAACTCACCAACCAGACAAATGGTGCAAAAACCCACTCAGAGAGAGCACTAAGAGTCTGCCTTCCACTTTAAGAGAACCTTAAACATAAGATTCTGACCTGCTGTGTGAGTTCAAGAAGCCTTCACTACTGAAGTTGAAAGAATAGTGTAATAACCCCAGCGTAATTCATTGGAGTGTAGTAAATTAAAATTTAGATGAAAATCATAGCTTCTTATTGAAATGATTCAATTAGATTATGGTCCCTGAATTTGAGTAATTGAGTCTCAGAGCTACAGGGACTTTAACGAGTCATTAAAATCATTCCTTGGAGGCAGTGGATTAGGAGACCAACAGCAGTGCCATGCATGGTCGTGGCACTGATCCATACAGAACGGTAGGGAGGGCGACATGTCGGCATACACCGGCTAGTGCCTGGCTTCCACAAGGAGCTCACGTAGCTGGTAAACAACAAACTACTCACGCCCTGTGAAACAGCCCCTGTAACTCCCAATTCATGAATGCTACATCCTCATGATTCTTCCTATGGGACCTGCCCTCCTCCTCTGGGACTAGGCAGAGTCAATTGCACATTGTGTACTTGAGAATTACAAACCCACTTCCCAACAAAAAGTATGTGACTTACAAAAGGTAATTTAAAAAGCAGGATGAATTATTATTATTATTATTATTATTATTATTATTATTATTATTATATTTCAGAATTTGATTGTTCTATAGGCAGTAGGGGTTAACAAATAGACTCTGGTGCCTGGATGGGTTTTCTTAAGACCAAATCAGCCTCTACTACTTTCACACTGAGAAAAAAATCCAAAGAAATATGTCAAGTAAGAGTCCTCTTTAATCAGCTCTCAAGGGCCAATATAGGATCCAGGCCATTGGAAGCACATTCTCAACCAAGATTAAAATAATTGTCACTCGGCACGGTGACCCACACTTCTAATCCCAGCAATCAAGGAGGCATAGTCCCATGAATTTGAGGCCAATGGAATGAGTTACAGAGCAGCTAGAGATACAAATTGAGAACCTGCCAGTAGTAGTAGTAGTAGTAGTAGTAGTAGTAGTAGTAGTAGTAACAAAACAATAGTTCTTACCATTGAAAAGCTTCCATATATAATTGAAGCCTTAATTACAGTTTCAGTCTATTGGGGGGGGGGGTTCTGCTTTGGTTAAACAGACAAAGTAAGAACAGAGATGTCTGAAAATTCTCAAAATGAGAGATCATGTGTAACAAAGAGCACATGGGCAAAACAGTGTTATTATAGAGTAACCTTTGTTTGGAAGGTTTGGGCTTCCAAACCTTTGTTTGGGCTGGTATTTTGTTTTTTGTTTATGAGGCATAGTATAAACATTTCAAATTAGTTACTAAATCCTTCAAAGCTAAAGGCCCAAGAGCCTGCCCAGCTAAACTTGCCAGGCCTTTCTAAGCCGCTGAAGGAAGCAGGACATACCATGAGCATCCTCCTGCCCCAGTCAGGTCCTTTAGGGTTCATTTTCTTTACCAAATGTTTTCAAAATGTTCAGAGTAAGCCATTTAAGTGGGTACTTACTGTAAATTCTATCTATATTGGCTTTTATCTAAAACTAAGGACGAAATTAGTCTTTGTCTTAGAATTTTCATTGTTGTAAAGAAACATCATGACCAAGGCATCTTATAAAGGACATTTAATTGAGGCTGACTTACAGATTCAGAGATTCAGTTCATTATCATCGAAGCAGGAGCATGGGAGCTTCCATGCAGGTGTGGTGTAGGAGGAGCTGAGAGTTCTACATCTGGTTCAGAAGGCAAACAAGAGAAGACTGACTTCCAGGCAACTAGGACAAGGGTTTTAAAGCCCACATCCACAGTGACACACTTCCTCCAAAAAGGCCACACTTACTCCAACAAGGCCACCCCTCCAAATAATGCCACTCTCTGGGCCAAGCATATTCAAAAATACCACAGTTTTTATTATTCTATCTTTGCTATCTAGCTAGCCCCTGTCAACTGTAGTGACAAATGTCACAGTATAAGAGGTAAACTGAACAAAGTAAAAACGTCACAGGGATGTTTGCATGAAGCCCCTCCCAGGGCACCATCTGTGTCACTAAGCCAACTCAGACAGAATGAAAAAAATCATTTCTTTACTTCATTACATTGTTTTAGACAGTTCTATTATGAAGCCCCAGCTTACTTGAAACTCAAGAGGTAGCCCAGGCTGGTCTGAAACAAGTGTTCCTCTGCCTCAGCCTCCTGAGTATTGAGTCTACAGTTAAGTGCTACCTCGCTATCATAGCAAATTGTGGATGAAGATATTTTTCTTACTCATAGATGTGTCTCATCATCTACACAACAAGCTAACAAATAAATGTTCCTAGAAGCAATCATGGCAAAGAGATGTTTGAAATAACCAGGATTAGCGTATATGAAGTCACAGTCACAGATGCCAGGAATGACCTCTGCCCTGTTCATGAATTTAAAAAATGACTAGGCACCCACTTACACCACGCAGAGCTTTGTCCCTGGAGACTTGAAAGTGAACAGACTCTTCTGTATTCAAGGGACAGAGAAGAAAGATGATCATAAAGCTGTTAGGTTGTATGGCATTGCCAAGGGTAAAAGAGAGAACTGAGACAGGCAGGGGTGAGGGGAGTGTTGGGGAAGGACTTCTTATTTAATCTGAGCTAGTCAGGGAATGCGTTACTGAGAATAGAAGTTGTGATCTGAAAAGTCCTATCTAGACTAGACGGCCACCATGTGAAAGGAAAATCTACAACTTGGAAGTAGAGTGATGTGTTTGATAACAAAACACTGCTTTAAAATTTCTAAGACACATTTCTAGTTGTTTATTTTTTAGATATCTTTCTACATGTTACAAAGTCAGCATTAGAATTGCTATTATCAGAATAAAACAATTTTTATTTAGTTATTATTATATTCTACCATATCCACGTAGTGTTACTCATATGTGCATGGGTATGGAATCATTCACTGAACCATGGACAATCTATTAGTGGTTCCATCCTCTAGCAAAGAGGACTGCTAAAAGATATGAGATTTAGAGGGGAGAGATAGCCTGCGTGGCTGGATGATGTAGAACCTAATAACCAGAAGTTATTAAGAAGATTTCTAAGTAAATAAATTTGAAACTGCTGTAAATAAATATGTACGTGCTGATGTTCTACAAAAATGTTTACTGACAGAAGCAAAAGCTACAAGACATTGGAGAGAAAATTCCTCAACTACAGGCAGCACCATGGTGCTGAGATAATGATGCGACCACCCTTTGTGGAAAGCACAGCCATGGTTTCTGATTGCCCTAAATATGAGCGCAGATACCTCTTGGCTCCTCAGACCATCTCTGACTTGAATGTTCCTTCCTCCCATATCAGTCTCTTCCCAGTGAAATTGAGACCAGGTATCTCTCACCTTGTGGCCTTCACTTTAGTTCCCTTCCTCAGAGAATTCCTTCAGTGTTTGGTGTCCTTTTTTGGCCAACTACCCTTGGCTTTCTTCTCCTAAGTCACTTCAGAAGGCACTTTCCCCAAGCCTCTCCTGACTCACTTCTCCCAGATCAGCTGCTCTCATTTATCACCATCTGACAATATGTTCTGTTGTCCTGTGTAAAAGACTTAGGCTGGCAGCCCTATAGGAACCTGCAGGGATTTTCATACATACATGCTAAATAAGTGAATCAATATATAAATATATTTACCTATGACATACTTAAATATTGCTACCAATTTTGTGATATCTCTAGCCATAACTGTGAATTTCAGAGATCCACAGACAGCATTTTTGGCATTTTGGTTGTCTAGAGTCTAACAGCCAAGCCATCGCTCCAGCCCCACTGATGACCTACTTGTGTCAGGTTTTCTCCATATGTCTTTATAACAGAACCTTTGTGTGTTTGTTGTTTATTACTTTCAGATAGTGTCTCACCATGGAACTCTGGTTTCCTGGCACTCACTATGTAGACCAAGTTGGCCTCACACTCACAGAAATCCACCTGCCTCTGTATTCCAAGCACTGAGATTCAAGTTATGATCTAATAATCCAGGCTCATAACAGAACTTTTAATTCTAAATTTTAATTATTTTAATTAATAGATTTTAATTATTTATTTAATAAATAATTAAATATTTAATTATTTTCACCCTTAATGGGGTAAATGTTGATGACATTTGTCAACTTTACAGTGCTTTAGATTGTGCCTGGCATATAGTAAATACACTAGAAATATTTAATCGTCTGAATTCGTCTGAACCTGGGAATGTATGACACAACCCTCAGTTATAACAGATCTGTAGTCATTGGTTAGCAATTTTTTTAGATACCTGCCTACTAAATAACAATTGTATGTTTATTCCCAACTACTATGAAAGATACTGCTTATTCAAATTCATAAAGTTGAAATTTTTATGTTTTTTAAGCTATTCTGTCCTCACATCATAAATACAGGAGATGGGTTATAGTAAAACAGCAACAATTCACCCCACCAGAGGGATGTGACTTACATGTATGTAGGAAGGGAGGGCAATTTCCTTGTAAGCCATAGATGATGCTTTCTTCAGATTACCTGGAGAGGGAATTTTATGCATGGGTCAACAAACCCTACCTGAGTTAATACACTCACTGAAAAGACACTGAGATTAAAGTATGACTATAAGAAACCAGGCATCCCTTCATAAGGAAGGCTCAACTGCTTTCACCTGCTGGAAATGATCTGTGGCTCTCCATTTTCCCAGTGTCCTAATCATTCAAAGCGTTGAGCAGTATAATCACACAAGAAAACAGGCAGGCACAGTTGTATGTACCCAAATGGATTAAATAGTAGCCCATCCACATTCTGCTCACAAATACTCCCAACTGGGTTTTTTTTTTTATCCTTTTCTAACAGATAATTAGATGCAGCTTCTAACTTTAACTTTTACTAAGAGAGAAGAAGAAGAAGAAGAAGAAGAAGAAGAAGAAGAAGAAGAAGAAGAAGAAGAAGAAGAAGAAGAAGAAGAAGAAGAAGAAGACGACAAGGGGAGGGAGGGAGAAAGGAAGGAAGGAAAGAAAGAAAAAAGGAAGGAAGGAAGAAAAAAGATCAAAATCAATGTATATAAATACATATACAGAATTCCTATTTGTTTACAAGAATACACACTCATGCCAGTAGGCAGAAATAACCCAGGAGCTGAGCTGCATGTTGTTTTGATAAAGTGTGATGGATTTGACAAAGCAATTTTCCCCATGATTCAATAGGTATGGCTTACTTTTGGTTATAAATACCTTTTTCATGCAAGTCTGCCTCTCCTCCTAAGACATATGTATGTACGGAATCTTGACAAACTGATCAAGCTAAGTTGCTAATAAATTTATCTGATAGCTGTTCTTTGCGTCCTCGTCTGCACCACCTAAATATATAAATCCTCAAACGTACTAAAAAAAAAAAAACACCTAATTTTTATTGCATTTTAGTGGGGTGATTCAGCAATTTTTTATGCCTGTGTTTTATTTTACTACCAGTGAGAGACTTCAGAAAAGGTTCCAAAGAAGAGATATAGAAGGGCATAGAAGAGAGAACTAGATAGAGAGAGGATCTTCCTGTGCATAAAGTGCTTTGCATTTCATTGACTTCTTACAATTATTTCCAAGCATAAGCAACTCGGTTGTGTAACTCTTTGTTGAGACCATCCTAATTGAACTTTCACAGATTCCCTGAGTACAGGGAATCAGCCGCTAAATCAGACAGAGCGAGCTGAAGCCGATGCCGTTCTGATGCACTGACTCATCTCCAGTGCTATACTGGATTTATATTTTTGACACTAAGAAAAGAACCATGAATTTTTGTCAACTGCAGCACAGGAATTTACATTTGTTCTATAAAATGCACTGAAAGGACCAGCCGGCTCTTTGAGAATGGGAAATGCAATCTATCCAACTCTCAATAAACTTGAGAATATATATATCTGGTTAAACCCATTTCAAATGAGATGCACTCCTGGCAATATGGTGGGTTCTGGAAGGCTGGCAGTAAAAGTAGATATACAGTATCTGACACTGGATTGTTTCAAGCTTAATTTCAGTAAAGTAATAATGTCAGGAAAACAAACGCTTGGTGATGTACAGATTGATATCATTAGATAAGAACCCCACAATGCCTTACAAACACAATCATTTTTTACTCGATGTTATGTGTAAAGAATAAAGTAATATTTGGTATGGCAGCTCCAGATTTTCAGATATAAAAGTTGACCAGCATAGTGGTCATGGAGAGGGAATAAAATATGGCAAAAATATATTCTTCTGTAAACAAAATCAAATAGGACCACACTGCTCTAAACGATGTTCTGTATGAATGTCCTCTATGACTTGCCCACACTCAACACTCAATGGCAGAGTCTTCAAACAGGGTGCTGAGCAAAGAAGGCAAGCGGATCACAGTGAAGCAACGCCAAAGCACCCCAGTGTCTTCCACAACAGAGAGGAGCAGAATAGTTAGGGAAAGACGAGGGCTGCTTTGAGAAATCAAGTGAGGAAAGCACCACTCCCATTTATTTTTCTCTTAATTGCTTGTCCAGTCAGTAAATAATCATGTTATCACAACCCACTTGC
Source organism: Apodemus sylvaticus (assembly GCF_947179515.1). NCBI lineage: Eukaryota > Metazoa > Chordata > Mammalia > Rodentia > Muridae > Apodemus > Apodemus sylvaticus. Next base: position 98,726,315 of record NC_067476.1, on the reverse strand, counting down.
AAGAAAGCGGGTTTTGTCTGTGGGCTCCTACTCCTCAACAGGAGCCCAAGTGGCAGGCCTGCTTCTGTCTTTCATAGGAAGACAATTCAAATATGTTTCTGCTTTCACAAATAATGATTTCTGGTTTTGTTTGTCTTGTACTAAAAAATGGAGGGACAGATCACTTGCAGTTGTCCTTTCCCTATTGAAAAAACTATTCAGTTATAGATCATGTTTGTTGACACTTATGTAGAACAAACATGCACAAAGAAATAGGTGCTCCACTCCCATACTCACTCTCTCTCTCTCTCTCTCTCTCTCTCTCTCTCTCTCTCTCTCTCTCTCTCTCTGTCACACACACACACACATAAATGTACACATGTGCACACACACACACACACACACACACACTTCCACTAAATATCTCTAGAAGCCTTAACAAAGTAGCCACTTGAACAAAGATCCTAAAGAATCAGGATACAAATAAATGGCCCATAAAATAATTATTCTTTATAATTTTGGAAAGTATTATGACAACCTTAAACCAACAGCAAATGTCACAATGTTTAAAATTTTGTAAATCCCAGTTACACTATGAAATGAGTAAAAGGGGGAATCATGTTTTTCACTTTTATCTCCAAATAATGAAATTATTACTATTGAGAAAGCAATATTGTTGCTCTTAATAGTTGCATCTGTAAGCCATTTGGGGGGAATGTTGTGCTTCTCTGTATTTGCACACTGGAGCCCGTCACCTGCTTTCTCTTTAATCTTGTTTGAATGCAGAGCTCACTCGTCCCTGTTTTATTGACTCTAACACAGGCACACTGTCACTTTTTATAAAATGGTCACTGCAGCATCACATCAAGCAAATTTTTGCTTCTGCAGTCAGTAATTTAGTGCCTTTATGGAATTGCAATTTCAGGGCTCACTGCTTGTTTTTCTAAAATGTACTTTAGGAATTAGTTACTCCAGCCACAAATCAGTTGAATTTATACACAGTTGTAATACAGTTTATGGCCTCATGGTACATTGCTTCAAAAACAGCAGATGTGAAATTATGATAAATATAATGAGTGTTTTTTTGCCTGATCTAGTGGAGGAGAGAAGGATCTGGAGCGTGTTTACCTATCCCATACAGTACATTTAATGTCTTAGTCAGGAGCCCTGACAATGGCTGATTAATGTCCTCATCTCCTTTATTAAAGATAAGAGTAGCACTGCAGTCAGGAGATAGAAAGCACACCATAAATCTTCGTAAAATGAGCAGTCAAATAATCACTCATCAGAAATAAAATCTACATACATTAACACTAACACTCAGCCTTCCACGCAGACTCCCATAAAAAGCAAGGGGAGATGGCAGTCCCGAAGTTTTAATTTGAACCGGTTCTTTAGCTTGACTATCACCAACCCTGTAACCTGGATGCAAAAGCTGGCATTTAAAAGCACATGCGAAAGGAGCAGATGCCTCATCATTACATTAAGAGCATGAAGCAGGCAACAATTAAGCGATTCACTGGGAAGACATAATGCTGATCTATGCTAGCAATTAATCACAGAATACATTAGACAATGATGGGTGACCTACAAATTTTTGACAAAATAATTTTTCATCATGTTGGCGATTTCTTAGCCTAATATGCCTGCAAGGCACAGAGTCAAAACCTGTCATTTATTCCATCTCTCCTTGACAGGCGGCAACCTGTCTTCCAGACAAAATGAACATTATCTGTGCTCACTAGACATTTAGTGCAGGGCTTAGCTTATGACTAATGATAATCGACAGACAGAAATGTTAGAGTCTGGAATAATGTTCTCTTTGTTAAAGAAATTTCTCGAGGTAGAATTTTTTTTTTAACCCAGAAAGATGTATAAAGATAAAAACTGGTTTTTATCTGGGTGTTAATACAACTCAAAGAACCAATATTTCCTTTCGACCAAAATAAACACAGAGAGGGAACATTTTTTTAAATTAACATCTCATTTGAATACTGACCCTTGCCTGAAACTCCCTTACATGGTTAGGAACAGAGGTACAAAAGAGAGCTCCGAAGACAGAGACTTAAACAAGGGAATATAGACAGGCTGTCTGGTGCTTCAGGATTTATTTTGAATCTTGTGGCAATAAGTTGGAAACATCCCGAGCATGTGTGCTGCAAAATGTAAATAAAGCAAGGCTCTGTGGAAGAACTACCTCCCGCCAGTAGTGTTTTTGATTTCCATTTGTCCCTGGATCCTTCAAAGCCGAAACGACCTAAAGCATACACTAGGAATAGATAATTCTGAGTGGGAGAAATACATTAAATTACAAGTTTATTAAACGAATTTAAAATTCCACAAGCAAGTACTTTGTCTCATAATTAATGCAGTTGTTTTATGGGCTTTGGATGAAGAGTAATGGATTTTCTTTTAGTTATTTTTCTTTTGCATTCCATGTGCAAAATGCCATCATAGAGTTAAGGTTTTTTTCTCTGGATTCAGGCACCAAATTTCGATTAGCCTTAATGGGACTTACGCATGCACACTGATGGGCGAACAGACCCCTTAGGCTGGAAATTTAGGAGAACAAATGGCAAGGACATCAAAATAGTAAAGTCTAATTTAAATGATCCATACGCTGCACAATTCTTTCCCAGGGAAGGCAAACAAATGGTATGCCTTATGATGTTTGGATTGTTTTGATAGCCCCGTAAATACATCCTCTAGACTCTTTAGTTAAGGGGAATCTCTCTATCTAGCAATGCAGTCTTTGACCACCATGCTTAGATCAAACTTTTCCTGTATTGCATAATTCATTGTTGTGTGGTAGGTGATTGTTTCTCTTGCAATGTCCTGCATCATACCTACTACAACAATTTTTATATCGTTTCTTGCCCAAAGATGGACAGAGGAAAACAAAGACTCTTGACGAACAGGTTGTGGGTGTTTTATTGTAGTCCTGTCAAATTCCTTCTGGAAAGAAATTCATTGTTGCATGACAGAAGAGTGGAAAAGGATTGGAGGGAGGGAGAGATGTAAGGCAGGGGAAGGAGGAGAGGGGAGGGAGATAGAAGAAAAGAGAAGAAAGGAGAAGAAAGGAGAGGATAGAAGAGGAGAAGAGAAGAGAAGAGAAGAGAAGAGAAGAGAAGAGAAGAAAAGCAAAAGATTAAATACAAAGGAAAATGGTCATCCCTTATTCCCCATTCCTGAGCTTCACCTATCTCTGCCATATTTGAATTACTTTCCTTGTTCCTCTCAACAAGATGATAAGAACAGGGGTTGTTAGAGATCACCTCAAGTGTCTTGCAATCATTACTAGTTAGCCACTATTTTAGAGTTGTTCCACTTTCAGGGCAAAGTTTTGTGCTCACTGTATGTTCCAGAAAACCTTTTTTTTTATTCCTAACTGAAATTAAACCTCAAGAAAACTATGAATAAAGAGGACCTGTGCAACCAAAAGGCCATTTGCCACTGATCATCTATTAAATGTTACAAAGGAGTAAGCTAAGTTTATAAAAGTAAGTAAATAAACAATGGACCAGGGCAATGCCCCCCCTCTGCTCTTATAAAAGATTTGAGTTGGTTCCCAGCACTCATATCTTGCAGCTCATGCCATCTGCAACTCCACATCCAGGGGTCCAGCATCCCTTTTTAGACTCCAAACACACCTGCATTTACACATGCATAGACCCATATACAAAGAAACACACAATAAAAATATATGTCATCATTATTAATGAAAGAGAATAGCTGGGAGTGGTAGTGCACACCTTTCAACACAGCATTCAGAAGGCAGCAGCAGCTGAGTCTCTGAGAGTTTGAGGCCAGCCTGGTCTACAGAGTGAGTCTAGGACAGCCAGGGTTACACAGAAAAATCCTGTATTGAAAAACCAGAGGTGGGGAGGGAGAAAGGGAGGAGGTAGGGAGGTAAAGAGAGAGAGAGAGAAGGAGGGAGGGAAGGAGGAAGAGAGAGAGAGAGAGAGAGAGAGAGAGAGAGAGAGAGAGAGAGAGAGAGAGAGAGAGAGAGAGAGAATGGAGTTGTCATGTTAAAATTTCAATGTGTCCAACCCAGGTTGGAGCTGAGGAACCATAGTTTTGTGTTCTTTCTGTCTTTCTGTCTGTCTGTCTGTCTTTCTTTCTTTCTTTCTTTCTTTCTTTCTTTCTTTTTTAATTTCTTGGGCAAATCCTTCCTGTATTGCCCTTTTAAATTTATTTTTTACACTCCATATTTTATTCCTCCCCCATACACATCGTCCACCCTCCAACTGTTCCACATCCCATACCTCCTCTCCAACCCCGGTTTCCATGTGAATGTCCCCATGCCCTATCCCACCTGACCTCTAAACTCTCTGGGGCCACCAGTCTCTTGAGAATTAGTTACATCATCTCTGAATAAACACAGACCTGGCAGTCCTCTACTGTATGTATATTGGGAGCCTTATATCAGCTGGTGTATACTGCCCGATTGGTGGTCCAGTGTTTGAGAGATCTCAGAGGTGCAGATTAATTGAGACTGCTGGTCCTTCTACAGGATTACCCTTCTCCTCAGCTTCTTTCAGCCTTCCCTTTGTAATAGCCAGAAACTGGAAACAACCAATATGTCCCACGACAGAAGAATGGATACAGAAAATGTGGTTCATTTACACAATGGAATACTACTCAGCTATTAAGAACAAGAACATCCTGAGTTTTGCAGGCAAATGGATGGAACTAGAAAATGTCATCCTGAGTGAGATAACTCAGACCCAAAAGTACATGCATGGTATGTACTCAATAATAAGTGGATATTAGCCAAAAAATAAAAGTAAAGAATACCCAAGATACAGTCCACAGAACTCAAAAAGGTCAACAAGCTGAAGGGCCCAAATGAGGACACTTCAGTCCCACTTGGGAGGGAGAACAAAGCAGTCACAAGTGGGGATGGAGGGATGGACCTGGGAGGGAAAGGGGGGGTAGTAGAGGGGAGAGGGGAACCTGATCTGGTATTGGGTGAGGGAAAAGAACTGAAGCACTGAAGGCCAGCAGAAAGAATGGAAACAGGGAACCTCAGGAGATAGGAGGTTGGGGGAGGAGACCCTCCAGAATGCACCAGAGACCTGGGAGGTGAAAGAGTCTCAGGACTCAAAGGGCCTTAGATGAAATGCCCAAGAGTAGGAAGAGGGAACTTATAGAGCCAACCTCCACAGGAAGACAAGGCATCAAATGAGGGAGAGGGGGGCATCACACAGTCACAACTCTGACCCATAAGTGTTCCTGTCTGAAAGAATTACAGGGATAGAAATGAAGAGAAGCCTGAGGAAAAGAAGGTCCAGCAACAGGTCCAAAGTGGGATCCAGCTCAAGGGGAGGTTCCAAGGCCTGACACTATTACTGAGGCTATGGGGCACTCACAGAAAGGGACCTAGCATGACTGTACTCCAAGTCCCATCAAGCAGGTGAAAGTCAGATGCAGATATTTGCACCCAACCAATGGATAGAAGCAGCTGACCCTTGTTGTTGAATTAGGGAAAGGTTGAAAGAAGCTCTGTCTGTTATTTCTAACTCTGTAAAGAACTTACTTTGTGAAGTCACTATCTTTCAGCTTTTATTTCTTTTTTTAACCTTTCTTGTTTTTTATTAGATATTTTCTTTATTTACATTTCAAATGTTATCTTCTTTCCTCTTTCCCCTCCAAAAAAAACCCCTATCACACCCCCCCTCCCCCTGCTCACTAACCTACCCACTCCTACTTCCCTGTCCTGGTATTTACCTATACTGGGACATCGAGCCTTTAAAGGCCAAGGGCCTCTCCTCTTACTGATGTCCTACAAGGCCATCCTCTGCTACATATGCAGCTGGAGCCATGGGTCTCTCCATGTGTACTCTTTGGTTTGTGGTTTAGTCTCTGGGAGCTGGGTATATTCACAAATGAGTGAAGTATCCATACATTTGTCTTCCTTCTTCTTGAGCTTCTTTCATATGGTCTGTGAATTGTATCTGGGGTATTCTGAGCTTCTGGGCTAATATCCACTTATCAGTGAGTGCATACCATGTGTGTTCTTTTGTGACTGGGTTACCTCACTCAGGATGATATTTTCTAGTTCCATCCATTTGCCTAAGAATTTCATGATGTCATTGTCTTTAATAGCTGAGTTGTACTCCATTGTGTAAAATGTACCACAATTTTTGTATTCATTCCTCTGTTGAGGGACATCTTGGTTCTTTGCAGCTTCTGGCTATTATAAATAAGGCTGCTATGAACATAGTGGAGCATGTATCCTTATTACATGTTGGAGAATCTTCTGAGTATATGCCCAGGAGTGGTATAGCTGGATGCTCAGGTAGTACTATGTCCAATTTTCTGAGGAACCACCAGACTGATTTCTAGAGTTGTTGTGCCAGTTTGCAATCCCACCATCAGCTTTTATTTCTTATCTTGTCTTCCATCTTTCTTTGTTTTCCTCTAACTCCCAACTTCTTCCCCCACAGTTTTAGCCAACAGACTCATCACAGACAGCTTCTTAAGCAAAGGGTGTAATTCAGATAATGTAGGGTTCCATAGCTGCCTGCAGCTATTACGAAGTGGGTTTCTGGAACAGAAGCTGAGGAATAAATAGGGAAGAGGGGCGAAAAGAAGTGCGGCTAAGACAATGTTCACTGATCAAAGCCGGAAACTTTAATGGCGCCAGACCTTTTAACAGTTTGGGCAAACCCTTCCCCCCAGACTCCAGGCTGAGTTCCGGTGGAAGTTGTCTAGCTTCTCTTGGAGGTCCTCGTCTTGACTGCTCCGGCAGCTGGGTGGGTCACCTGTTTAATTCAGGAATTCCTAGACCTGGAGGAACAATGAACTTAACCTTTACTTCGAGCGCTCCACCCTGGGTGGAGAAGGATCCTGGCTAACTGGGAGAAGTTAACCTTGACCAAAGTCAAACTCTGACCAAGTGCAAGACTGCCCCAATATGGCTCTGTACATGTCCTCCCTTTTTTTATTAATTAGAACACGAGGAGGTAGAAAACAAGTGGATAAATATCCTTCATAAGAAGGCGGGCCTTAACCAGGAGGGGAAGCATTGACCGTAATTCCTCTTAAATATTGTATAATGTCTTTTTCAGAGGAGGGGTAATAGGCTCCCTTATTATTTTAAGGACAGCCTCTCGACGTTAACCCCTATGCAATTAGGTGTACTTCCTGGGGACTCAGAAGCAGAAATTCACCTCCCCATGCAGTGCTTTGCCTCGCACGTCTCACTGGTACCCATGTTTGTTCATAAACAAACACACATAGATCTGAGTTCTATGTGGCTCCCTCTTTGGAGATCCACTTGTGTAAGTTTTGAAGCCAGGGGGGTCTGCAAGTGTCTTTAACAGACTTGCAATCTCTCCATCCAGGTGAGCCTGGGTGTAGACAGCCAGTCTGCTTAACAGACAAGGTCAAGAGTTAAAGGTGGAATAGGATTAACTTGTCCCTGAAGTATCCAATTCAGTTGCAAATTAACAACTTTAAGGACCCAAAGCTTGGCCTCTGAGGTGGGAGAGGTAGCCTTGTGTATCAAGAGATATGCTGTTACTTCTCAGGAAAAGTGGAGACTATATGTTAAATTAACACAGCTGGCTGAAGATTGTTAGCCATCTTCAAAATTGGAATCTTCAATATTGGAATTATTTCTAGACCAGTCTATGGTTAAGTCAGCTGAACACAGTAAGGAGAAGAGTCATTTTAACTCTTCTTTAGATTAATTTTTCCTAAGCTAGCTTAACAGTCTCCATGTTCTGTCCCACAAAGTCTAAAAGCTTGAAGCTAGGCAATTTATCTAACCTGGGACATTTGACAATTAAGGTAAGTCAAGAACATATACCCAATATAGCTCTTATGTTACCATGGTCTGGGCATTCAGCAAGCACAGTCAGCATATCTTCTGTAGCATTCTGTGGAAAAAACATAGGGGACATGCCTTCCCCAATATTAAATCAGGATCATGGCATATGTCAATAAGTGAATTCCTTCATTTCACCTAGACATCAATATGCCTAATTATAAGATGTCATATACATTTAGCAAGGAGTTTCTAGGCATCCAAATTTTAAAATTTTCTTAAAAACATGCAAGCATAATATAAATGATATGCACAGGGACACGATTTCCCCTCTCTTCTCTCTACCAAGAAGATATTGTTTTATTAATTTAATTTGGAACACAAAGTATAACCCATAACATAGGCAATAACTATGTAATTATATAAAATAAACATAGCATTTTTAGTTGCTTTTTCTGTTAGAGCAGTTGCAACTAGACAGCCTAAAAATGAATCATTAGTCACATGCACATATTTTTTAATCTTCTAAATTAGAAATGAGTATCATTTATCTGTAATAACTAAGTCCTCTAGGATTAACACCATTACGTGGTAGAGGTAGAAATTGAGGACATCAAGAACAAATCTTTATAATTTGATGTGCACAAAATATAAAATTATTTCAAATACCTAAAGGACAGTCATTTAGAGAACATATCCTTTGTTCTTAGAAATTTGAATCACATTTGCATAAACTGTAAATATTAAGAATTAGCAGAATTAAAAATGGACCAATTTTAAGCAATTATAAACCATGAGCTATATATATCTACTATTATTAAAAGCTTGACTTTTAACATCTTAAAAATAGCTGCTATAGCACCCAACTCAGGTATCTGTGTTGAAGCAGGGAGAAACTTAAAGGAATAAACATGTGATCTGATAGTACAAATTATCTTTTGGATAGCAATTATTAATTTTGCCTAAAAATGTTTGTCATGTAATAGATCAACCATTAATAATAAATTTGATTGTTGCTTGAAGCAAGGAACAAACGTTTCCTACCTTGAAAACAGAGGTTTAAGACCTTCTGTGGCAAGCTTAAAATGAGGTAAATATAAGATAAAGCCAATTAATATATCCTAACAACCTTTGAAAGCCATTTACCTAAAAATTCTAAAAGTCAATAGTTAGGAGCAAGGGCCTGTAACAAACATTCCATGAACATTATACACTGAACATTTTAAGATCTTAACTTCTAGTATTGAAACAGAGACAAAACACATTTTTTTTTATCTGCCCTAGGATCCACCTTTAGTCCTTGGCAAGGACTAGATCTGAGCCTTTTATCTAAGACCAGACCCAAACATGTGTTTTGAGGATTAAACAAAAGAAACCTGTAATTCCATGGTCAAAGGAACCTACTTGATATCAAATACATTTCCACAGAGATCTCCTTTTTAATCTTGGAGGGTTAAATTTTGCTCCTACCATTATAGCCTATAAACTTGTGGAAAAGTGGCAATGGGCCTCTAAAACCCATAGCTGCATCACTCTCAAAATTATCTTAATTACAAAATGTTAAGAATTATGAGCCTGTAAACTGAAATCTGTAGCCAATGACACACTGATTTTTATTGTAACTCAATGTTTTCTTGTAATATTAGAGCACAATTGTAATTTTGGAAGCAAATCCCAATTTTAAAACAATCTATTTTCTTTAAAATCAATGGCAAACACATATTTACAGCACAAGGTTTGTCTGCCAGTTCTTATGTTCAAGTGTATGACAGTGTAACTTATTAAAGAGACATTATTTTAAATCTTAATCTTCATTAAGTCCAATCTCTAGGCCAAGATTCACATGAAACACCATGTCAATTTAGGAGCATCTTAAAGGCCTGTATTTCCTGGATTGCATCATGCCACGTGTTGTTTAAAAATGGCGACTACCCTAAACTACCAGCTTTAACCTAACTTTTGTTAATAACACTATACCTTTTACATAATAACCAATTAATTTATAACTCTTTAGTCAAGAAATGTAAAGCCTTATACCATTAAAACCAATTAGAAACAAGTATAAAGCGACTACATGAATTTCACAAGCCAAACCAAAGTCTTCCCAAATCTTGAGGTTTCTGGGCTTTTAAGAGCGGCTTTTCCCCCAGCCATGCTTGCCTCTTGAGTGAGCTGCGCTGTCGCGGCGTGGCTTTAAATCAATCTCCACACAAACTGTGGCTGGCTCAAGAGGTTGCCAGCAGATGAAATCCTTACCAATTTTTCTTTTTAACATGAAACAGTCATTCACACAAAAACACAGAGAGGACATAAACATACACATAGACAGTCGGTGCACCGGGACAAACACGGAAAGATACACAGAAGGTTAAGCGTGCTTGTTAAGCAATTGCATCCATTTTCCTCTTTAAACAGCTCTTAGAGGCTGTGGACATATGCCTATTTTTAAAAACCCCTTTCTTTTCGCCGAAATCAGCTCTTACGAGCTTTGGGCAAATGCCTACCAAATCCCTTCCCCATATTTCCCTATCTTTTCAACCCAAGCAGCCACTGTGCCGGGCCTACACAGTTTGCTTGAAAAACCGTATCCCTTCTGCACTCACAACGATAGACACGATATTCACTAGCGCTAGTTTTGACCTCTATGTTGCTTACCGTGCGGATACCATTCATTTTCACCTTTTCTGCGAAGCTTCGCTGGATAGGGTTACCTCAGGAAATTCTCCCGTACCAGGTTGCCCCACGTTCTGGCGCCAATTATGTAGGGTTCCATAGCTGCCTGCAGCTATTACGAAGTGGATTTCTGGAACAGAAGCTGAGGAATAAATAGGGAAGAGGGGCGAAAAGAAGTGCGGCTAAGACAATGTTCACTGATCAAAGCCGGAAACTTTAATGGCGCCAGACCTTTTAACAGTTTGGGCAAACCCTTCCCCCCAGACTCCAGGCTGAGTTCCGGTGGAAGTTGTCTAGCTTCTCTTGGAGGTCCTCGTCTTGACTGCTCCGGCAGCTGGGTGGGTCACCTGTTTAATTCAGGAATTCCTAGACCTGGAGGAACAATGAACTTAACCTTTACTTCGAGCGCTCCACCCTGGGTGGAGAAGGATCCTGGCTAACTGGGAGAAGTTAACCTTGACCAAAGTCAAACTCTGACCAAGTGCAAGACTGCCCCAATATGGCTCTGTACAAGATAATAGAGCCCTTACCTAAGGTTCACGAGTTTCTGAATCCAAGCTTTACACAGAAACAGACTCTCAACTGTAAAATGGAATGGATGGAAACCAAGAAGGGTATGTCATCACATCTCATAGGACATGTACTTGACAATGGTGAAGAGGAAACTTAAGGGTTCTTTGGAAAGTTGGCTGGATGGTGTTTTGCTCTGGCAAACATGTGAAGGAGTATTTGCTGAAGTGGACACAGGTGAAAGACTAAGGCAGACTCATGAGGGAACGTTTCATTGAAGCAAACATACAACTGCCTGTGTGCTTACCTATCCATGAGTACCTAGAGGACAGAGGTTAAGTTTTGGTATCTTCTTCACTCTCTAAGTTTTTGAGATGGCCTCTTCCCAAGCCTGGAGCTCATTCTTTTGCTAGACTAGCTAGCCAACAAGCCCTTCGATTTGCCTCCAGCAAATCAGCAGTAGAATCACAGACTTGGGAATTTGAACTCAGTCCTCATGCTTGCCCAGGAATAAGCTTCCACACTAAGCCATGTCTCTCCAGCCTCACTGCTGAAGCTGTGATATTCGTGTGTCACCTAAGGGATGTTTAACAGAGGAGCTAGCTATCCTCCTCCCAAAATCCAAGTCTTCCAGCAAACTTCATTCATCATCCTAAACAAAAGCAACTAACGTCCAGTTCATTGATGCAAAATCATCAGAAATCATTCTCTCTCTATCTCCAGATCAGAGGTTTGACAACTAGAGCATCTCCACTCTGATCACATGACTTTAGTCCAGGAATAAGGATGGCTCTGAGGAGTTCCTTCAGCTTCTTACTTACTTACTTACTTACTGGAAGCACTTTGTAATTTTTTTATGGAAGAATAAACTGACACAAGGTAAAGTTAATGACCAGTGCAACAATATATAGAACAGAGGAAAGTGAAGGTAAAAAGCCTCTGCTGTAGAAAGAGTACCCCAAAGCCCATAGGTTACAGTCACTGTCCTGAAGAGTGGCACCACAGGGAGGTGACTGAACTACTAAAGAAGGCTGAGCGGAGACTCGGGAGACGTGGTTGTTAAAGCATTTACTTCCATAGCAGAAGACCCAGATTCCTAGTAACCACATGGCAGTTCATAACCCTCTATAACTCTAGTTTTCAGGCACCAGATGCTCTCTCTTGCCTCCTTGGGAGCAGATACACACGGCACCATAAGGATGCATGCAGGAAAACACTCATACACATAAAATAAAAATAAATCTTAAAAGAAAAAGTATAGGCTACTAAAATGAAGTTCGACATTTAGGGATGTGTTCTGGAAGGAAACCCAGCCTTTTCGATGTTCTATATTCTCTCTGCCATGCCCAACAGCATGCCAAAATATATCATTCTTTGTGTTAAGTTGATCTATTCTGGGTACTTGTTACTGCAACAGAAAGCTAACTGATACATCCTGTCTTCTTAGGACTTCAGTGATTCTTGAAGACTTCTAAGAAACAGCAGCCTACGTGTTTTTTTTTTTTTTCTTTGCCTGGTTTTGTGGTTTTTGACAGAAATATTTAGCCCAAGCCCAATGAGTATATCATGACTTCTAAATAAAATATTTCTATTTTTATAGTCTTGTTCATTGCTTAGTTCATCACCATACTCACTATCTGCCTCAGTTTCTCCCTTTTAAAAATGGCGGGGGAAACTGACTCTTTCTTACTTTAAGGGAAACTGGTGGTGAATTATGAGACTCTGCAGATACAAATCTTCAGATTGTTAAAAGACATCAGATACATGATAACATAAAACTTCATTAATTCAACTCTCCAGTTACATGGGGTAGCCTTAACATGAAGTCTATATACCCAAATGTCAAGATACAGACATATCTTTTTCATGGGAAAAGAAAAACACAAACAACATATTTTCTACCTGGATACCAGTGAACAACAACAATAAAAAAGATATCCTATCGCAAAGCCAATACTTACCTTATAACTTAGAGTAGTAAGTCAACCTTTCTAATTCTGTGACTTCAATATAATTTCTCATGGTGTGACCCCCCCAAAAAAACCATAAAATTATTACATTGCTACTTCAGAACTGTAATTTTACTGTTACTAATTGTAATGTAAATCTCTGATAGGCAGAGATCTGAGACCTCAAAGGGTTGAGAACCATGGCCTTAGTGGCATCTGACATGGTAGCAGTCTTATCTTCCTAGCCTGTCCCTCTTTTCATGGCATTATAGTCTCCTGCTTTTCCCAGAGAGCCTTTAGGGTAATGCCATGCTAAGACTCTTCCTATGGATCTTCCTCATCCAAGCATTCAACCTCATTTCTTCTCCCCTTTCCAAATACTATCCATAAGACCAACCCTCAACATCTCACAGCCTATCTGCTTGCCCCACAGTAATGAGATGCACAAACTACATTCCCAAACATAAACATTAGACTAATCCTGATTCTACTCGTTTTTTTCTCTTATTTGGAGGAAGAAAAAAAAAGTGCTGTCATCTCTCCTGGCAACTCAAGCTAAAATTCTGGGAATCATCTTTAATTTCTTGACTCTGTTTACCCCCAGCATCCAGTTTTTCTTCTAGCATTGAATGCAAACCATCATGTGTGCCTTTTCTATTACAGTCTAAACCTCTTGGCTTCAGACTAAAACAATGGTATCCTAACCAGTTAACTCCCTCCTTTCGTCCCTCTGTTGATTCTTTCTCCATACTTCATCGAACAATATCTGCACCACTTCCCTCTCTCACTTCAAAACCAAAACCAGATTCTTACGAGAATACAATGTAGATTCCACACAAAAGCTACTATGTTCATCCCTGTGCATCTTTGTTTCCTCCTTCCCATGAACACTTTACCACTATGCTTGAGTAGAAATGAATTTGTATTCTTCCTTCTAAGTCATCCTTACCTTTCTTCTCTCCTGCCATCATCCTCTAATTGGTAACCTATATAGACAGCTTAGGGAGTCAGCTTTTTTATGTATTTGACAAAATCTTTGTCAGAGTAGCTTAAAGAGAGGAAAGACTTAGTTTGGTTCATGGTTTCAGGGATTTTGCTCCAGAATCAGCTGGCTTCATTGTTTCTGGGCTATGGTGAGACAGAAAGCCCAGGAAGAAGGACCTGGGGGAGGAAAGATGCTCTCCTCCTGACAGCTTGGAAATCGGAAAACAGAGAACAAAAGAAGGGGCACAGAACCATGGTCATCTTTTCAAGGCATACCCTCATTAATGTACTGATCCAATTAGGCCCTACCTCCCAATCTTTACCACTTCCTAAAACAGTAGCAAATGATGAAGGCCAATCCTTTAACACATGAGCCTGTGAGTAACATTTACTATTCAAACCATAGCAGTTTTCTTCTCTCAAACATTGTAAATTGACTCCTAACAAAAGCCTTTGCAAACAGGCCCTGAGAACTCTAAAAACAGGGCTGCTATGATCTCTTCTTTCACCCTTGGCTGTTCTCTAGCAACTGTGACATGATTATCACACAGTGGAAACTCGGTAAATATTTACTAGACAAGTGAAGAAATGAGCTTTTGGTGTTTTTTTGTACCAGGAAGATGAAGGAACTAAATTAAATGATAGTTAGACTTCTTGTAGCTCAATCATACTAAGTGAGTGGGTCACCAGTAATTTGAATCTCTCTATTCCTTACCATCATTACATAAGATTATTTATAGCTATTTGTATGAACTGTACATGCCAGCATCACTTCTTCAAGGCTGTCTTGACCTACATTTGATTTCAGTGTCTGAATTATTTAGCCACAGCAAAAAAATTAAATGTCAATATAAATAGATATAGCATAGAGTTAGTTAATGTTTTACAGTTTATATTATATGGTATTATAAACTCTATCTTAACATATAGCATAGTAGAATGCCTATAGTAATACTAATTATATATATATATATATATATGTCTCAGTTGATTCTCTTCATATCAAAACCTACTCTAGGCCGCCACCTCTCTCCATATCTTTTCAATATAGTACTTGAGGTACTAGCTAGAGCAATTAGACAAGATAAGGAGGTCAAAGGAATACAAATTGGAAAGGAAGAAGACAAACTATCACTATTTGCAGATGATATGATAGTATACTTAAGTGACAAAAAAAAAACTCCACCAGAGAACTCCTATAGCTGATAAACAACTTCAGCAAAGTGGCTGGTTATAAAATCAACTTAAGCAAATCAGTAGCCTTCCTATACTCAAAGGATAAGCAGGCTGAGAAAGAAATTAGTGAAATGGCAACATTCACAATAGCCACGAACAATATAAAGTATCTTGGTATGACTCTAACCAAACAAATGAAAGATCTATACGACAAGAACTTCAGGTCTCTGAAGAAGAATTGAAGAAGACCTCAGAAAATGGAAAAATCTTTCATGCTCATTTCCTGACTCACCTCTAGAACTTATAGAAGTAAATAAGTGGGTTTTGTAGATTCCTTTTTTTTTTAAAGATTTATTTATTTTATGTATGTGAGTACACTGTTGTTCTCTTCAGACACATGAGAAGAGATCATCGATCCCATTATAGATGGTTGAGAGCCAGCATGTGGTTGCTAGGAATAGAACTCAGGACCTCTGAGAAATTAGAGTGCTCTCAGTGCTCTTAACCACTGAGCCATCTCTCCAGCCCCCTCCCTGTATGTTCCTTTTATTTAGTCTTGTCTAGAGCCCCAATATACACCTGAAGCATTAATTGTTGAAAAGCTAAGTGGTCTAATTTATCTTGTTTTGTTAAAACACATTTTCAGGGTTGGAAATTCAGCTCAGTGGTAGAACTCTTGCCTAACATAAGGCCCTGGATTCACGCCACAGCACCACAATCAATCAAAGATTTCCATTTTAACCTTCCAAAGTAAAATAAGCTTTACATTTTATTCATAAAAAAAACATTACTACATTATGTAATTGCTTTATAGAGTCCATACACCCCAATATATCTTACATCTACTTTTCTCTTATCTTTCCTTAGAAATTCATATCCACAGTACAGTTCCAAGCAAAAGACTCTGGATGAATTTCTTGACCCTTCTTGAGACTTCTTGGTAAATGTAGTTAGCTTCTCTCACACAGAGGCTGTGACCCCTTCCGGTAATGATTTCTTGTTAGTTACATCAGGACAAGCATTACCCCAGGTGTCCCATGGGCTCACACAGACATGACAAGAACACATTCTCATCACTTGATATCTGGCGCTTATGGAGGAAACAAGCAAACAGCCCTCCCCTCTGGGGGAGATATGATCTTGAAGCCATACTCTGCTTCTGTGCAGTAATATTTGTAGAGGTAAGCCTCTCACAGTACCACCCACGTAGTTATTTGTTGATCCTTTCCCCTTGTCCATCAATCTTTTTTCAATCCTGGGTTCACAGCTAGAATGCTGTAGCAGACTATATTGCATCTCTATGATAATTTAATTTAACTGCAGCCAGCTATGGTCTAGATTGCTCCTCTTAGCAGCCAGAGCTGACTGCAAGCAGTAACTGGGCCAAGATTGTTGTCAGTAATAATTGCTGGCTAAAGAGAAGTTTGAAAGAGTATGACATTCTACATAAATACCAAGAAATGAAAGCTAGAGTATACATAAAGATACACACATGGGTATTTTAACAAAACCATACATTTCTTTGTCAAAACATCTCATAACTGATTACCTGATAAGTTCTCTTATCCCCTTTGCATCTGTGTATAAGGTATGTGTGCTAGCTGCTTTCTCCAAGCATAATTCCTTAATGGATTTATATGCATAAATAGTATAGCAATAAATGACAGAAAATGAATATGGAAGCCACACAGAAATAGGAAATTTCTGATAATATGTTTTCTCTCTTTCTAATCAAAAAAATAAATACAAGTTTAAGAACCAAAGGGAAAAAGTACGTGTTTCTTCCAGCTTTAACTGAGTGATGTCATGGGAAGAGAAGCGAAGATTCTCATGTCATAGAGAGCGTCTTGGTAACATACTGGCTGTCCCTGCCCTTGCAGCTGTGAAGCTGCAGTCGAGAAGCAGATGAAAGTTATCTCAATGCCATCCTTACAGAAACATTCTGCCCATCCCCCATTTTTAAGCTAACTTTGTATAAAAGTAGTTACTGACTAGCTACAAGGAAAAGAAACTATAGGGTTAAGTTTAAAAAAAAAAATTCTAGTAGTTATGGAAACAAATTTATTTTCAGATGAATTTACCTTAACTCCAAAATAATAATGATTGTAACTCCCTCCCAGTAATACCTATGAACAATGAATGCCTTGTGGAGTATGGAGGAGTTGTTGATTAACAATTGAGTTAATTGTCAATTAACAATTGAGTTGAATACCAAAAACTAGGAAAACATTATAGCAATATGATAAGAGAGGATTAAAAATAAGACTAGTCCTAAGATTATTTTGAACATTATAGGGGGAAAAGGTCAAATATAGAAAATTTTATCTTGAAGAGAAGATTATGCCATACCACTGTCCCAAACAAGAAAAAGATAAACTAATTAATCAGAAATTGTGTAACGGTCCACTCACTAGCTTGGTCTCTGGATGCCTCAGGGCCTGATATGGAAATGCAGGCTTGGGTAAGGGTGTGGTCATGTTCTCCCAGATCCTGATTGTTGATCCCAGTGAGGTTGCCTCATAGCTAGGTGAACCCTTGAGATTGCAAAAGAGATTAACTCGCCATCGAGTTAAGTGCCTACGCTCTCATTCCAACATTAACAGGCAGTGTTTGATCACACTGCTCCTTCATTTCCTTGTCTGTTCTGTGGGAAAGCTGTAACAGTATAGAAGCTTCTGGAAGAAGATACCTCTAATAATATCACCATCACTCCAGTGTTATTTTTACACATTTCTTTCTTGAGTTATATCAAATAAATCTGTAGCACCTTGTATAGTTCCTATTAATTTCCTGGATATCCAGCTTATTTTCCTAGTTAATATCAGTATGAGTTTGTCTCATACATAAACTATTGCTTTTTTTTTTCAAAATAAATGGTTCAATGAAAAAAAAGCGAGATTTGTTTTTATGTATAGAGAAAGTGTGTGTGTCTGTGTATGTGTGTGTGTGTGTGTGTGTGTATAAGTAATAAGAATTTTGTTTACCCATTTACTTATCCTACAAACTCTATCAAGAACAATTTACTGTTTGACTTATTGATATGGTGGCTGGGTGGCTGGGTGGCTGGGTGGCTGGGTGACTTGGTGATAGATTGTTCTGTCTGTTGGTTTTTTGAGTTAGGAATCAAACCCATGGCCTTGCTCTTACACCCACAAGTGCTATACTATTGAGCTACATACTTCACTCTTAACTTGGACAAAGATGATGATGTAGAGGTTTAAGTAAGAATGATCCTAAGAGGCTCATATGTTTAAATGCTTAGTTCCCAGTTGGTAAAACTGTTTGGGAGAAATTTGGAGATGCAGTCTTGTTAGAGGAGGTCTGTTGCTGAAGATGGAATTTTTGGTTTCAAAAATCTATGTCAGGCTCTGTCTCTTTCTCTCTGCTTCTTCTTTTAGCATTCTGTAAACTAGGAATTATAACATGGAGTTTTATACTGTATTTGTGCATTAATAGTCCTTTATTCCTAAGTCCATTCCCACTTAAGAGCTAGGCTTGATTGGTGAAAATGTGAAACTAAATGCTAGGTTAAAAGAAATATACTACTCTAGAAATAAATTTACAGGTTTAGAAGCCACAACTGCCTCAAAGGCAAAAATGTCTGACTTACTGACTTTTTTCTCTGACTATAATTTTTACCAAATAAAATAAAAGGAAAAATCTGAGAATAGCCAAACACCCAGAAAGATGCCCACTAATGATTGCTTTATGAACATGCAGAGTAGGCTTTCAAATCTTTATCTGGTCTTGAGACCAAGCCTGGCATATGAGAACACCATAAGACGGTCCTCTGAATTGTGATCATTTGACTTCTGTGTACCACAGGGATCACACCAACTTGAAGGAGAACACCTCAGAAGTTACAAAGAAAATGCTGCTCTCTGCATGGTAACAGAAGAACAACGATTGTCTGGACTGTCATAGTTAAAAGACCTTGCTGTAAAAAAACTTGTTTTATAATTCTTTCTGTTTGTGTTTTTATTTATTTATTTATTTATTTATTTATTTATTTATTTATTAGAGTAAGCAACTTGGAGAAAAAGTAAAATCACCTTGTCAGAGGGCTGACCTCTATTTTACATAATTTGTAGCTAAAAAGCTAATGTCCTAAAACATGTAAATATATGCAGATCTGAGCACAAGACCTCAGAAGGGAAATGGTTTAGCAATGCAGCAGAGATCACAGGAAAATACTAGGGCTCTGGAAACCTGGAACTTAAGATGATTTATTATCAGAGCCTCGTTGTGACCTATACTTTGTATCCTGCAAGTTTATTGGTTTAAGGAGAAGTCTGGAGCTGTAAATAATACCTCGTATTTATTTGACCTTGAAGATATCGGAATGGGTAAAATGAGTGCTGATTCAGCCCAGAGCTGGCAAGACTCTGGGTTCGGGCCAAGCAGAATGCTTTTACATGGCTCATCTGTGCTCAGGACAAAGGGGGGCAAAGCCTATGCTTGCTTCTCATTAGAAGATACTGTACCTAACTCATATTCTAGACAATAGCAGTAACAATAGCAAAATGAATAGCACTTTTTCCAACCACACTTTTTGTTGTTGTTGTTGTTTGTTGTTGCTAAATCTCAATGGAAAGAAAATCAGAATATGATTGCAGCTTGAAGAAAGCCTTGGTCTGAGCTTTGAATGCCAAGCTGCCAAATGAGAGGCACCCAAGTGAGAGGCACCCAAGTGAGAGGTGTCCAATACTGATGCAATAGTGGCGGAGCTGTTATAGAGGTAACCAACAGGTGTTAGCATGAGGACGTTCTATACAGCAAAGGATTCATTCCTGGACCTGTAAAACTAGTCAAAAACCCATCACTGAGTAGGTCTTATATCATAAGATGAAGTTTGCAATTTTTGATGTTGCTAAACTGGCATGACACCGAACTTCCTCATAAATATGTACGTTTATATAGAGAGACAAATGCTACTGTCAGTCTTAATCAGAGAAACTTGTCTCCACAATGAATAGCAGTAAATGTAAGGATTCATGGCTGCCCTAGGTCATAAGAATAAGTGAAGGCTGCATGTTTGGCTTAAGTAGGACATTTTTACCACCCTTTCTGAGGCTTTGGGGACACAGCAGCAGTGGAGATGGAAAGAACATTAAAAGCTAGATGATAGTGAAAGGGTGTTGTTAAATGTTATCTTCTAGGCATGACATGGTCATTGAAGTCATGATCCTACAGTAGCTGAGGTTGTCTCCCACGGACCTGCACAAGACTCTGCCTGTCATTAGTCCATTATGGATCAAAAAGATCTCATGTGACCCTACTCCTTCATGGTGAACTATCAGTTGCTCACAGATTCTGTGGTAAGGTTAGATATTTATTACTCACTGGGGAGCCTACTAAATTGTAATGACAGTTCCAAATTCATGGTCAAAAAGTTGGTCCTGCTTAAATTCAATGAGTTCAAAGAAAAAAAAGCAAGCAAAAGATGTGGATAGAAAAAGACCTGTAGGGAAGGTAAGTGACAAGGGTTGAAGGAAGACAGTCAGAACAGCCAGGATGAAGTATATATGTGTATGAAATTCAGTCAACTGCTTCAAAAGAAAACAATATTTCTTCAAAAATGAATGATAATACATGAATGGGAATGGAACTGTCTGTAGCAAGATTGAGAAATGAGCATGACATATTCCCAAACCTCTTGATTTCTCAACTATGGAATATAATGCCATTGAAGTGCTGGGATGGTCCAGAGCAAACATCAGTTCTGAAGGTCAGGATTTAGAGGAGAAGACCCCATATTTCAATGCTGTTCAGAGTGTGAGGTCAGAACTCAATTCTCCAGGCCCTCATGCTACTCCATGTTTTGGGCACAATTCATAATTATTAAAAAAAAAATCTGACTTTCCTCAAACAGTCATCTCTTCTGGAGGCTCTATGAGCCAGTGAATTCTGAGAGCTGGCAAAACCTAGTAGCTTTGTACTTCACTGTAGAGAGAAACCAAATTGTGCCCTCCAATTTAGTAGAAGCAGACATGAGTCATGGTTGAAACTGGACCCTACCTTTAATTTTGCTTGTGTACATTTAGTGTAAAACTATGTCTCACAAATGAATTCATTCAGAGGAGCAAAATCTTGAGAGGTCATGATTGATGGAAAATTCCAAGAAACCCAATTAACGCCCATGAGGAAGTCATCAAATGTGAAAACCTTAGGTGAGTTAATTGCCATTCTGAATGTTATGATGAGATGAATAATGGGTATCTGGGGTTTTATTAATGAGTATCTAATGGCAAAGATGGAACTGGAACCAACAAGTTTAATCCCCAATAATGTATGAAACAAGTCTGAGCCAAAACCAAGAGATCTGTAGGCGCCAGAGCCTATGACCTACAACAGGAAGCATCTTAACTCATAGGTGTGTTCCTGCAAAAGGCTCAGATTTATAAAAGTGCTGCCATCACTCGATTGTCTTAAGCTAACACAAGATTATCTTATGTACACACTGTCCAAAGAATCGCCAATAATAATGGCTTCCTACAGTTAGTAAGAGCAGAAAAAGAGGAAAATGTTCTAAGTGATAGATTTATGGACATTACAAAAGTTCTAGCATACTGCATAAATGTTGCAATGCCTGGATATATTCTTTTTCAGAAAGGTTTTGTATCAAGTACATTTCAATATGGAATTGGATATATTTGTGGCCGGGATGAATAGATACCTCTCGCAGGAAATTTAAAACAACTCAAGATAATCTCCAGAAGGTCCTGCTCCAGCCTGAAATGCCACCATTAAATTTTGTTCCCTAGTCAGGGAACTTCTTTTTGGGAAATGGTTGTCTTCAAGAATAGTAGCAGTTACTGCCCTGTAAAGCTGATGGCAAATAGATTTGGTCTCCTGATGACAGATATGATACAGCAAATTCTTAGGAAATGGAGAAAACAGCAGAGATATTCTGATCCAACCCTATTATTTCACAGCAACCCACGTGAGTTTGGATCCCTAGATCACCACAGCGTTGTGCTAGCAGATTTCATGACAGGGACATTTTTAAATCCAACTGAGTCCTGGGAATTCTTCAAAAGCACCATGCTTTCCTGTGGATCCTGTCTTTTGTTCAACTTGTTCTGCCCTCGTGGAAATGTCTAGCTTATGCGGGTTCTGCCTCACATGTCCTGGCTGAGAAGGTTTCAAGACTGGGGATAGGAATTACTTTCTTTTATTCCTATCACAATTGCTAGAATGCTATTTGCACTCAACAAATTTTTAAATGATATTTGTAAAACAGGAGTTAGTGAGACAGCTAACATTGCCGCAGATCTCTCCAATAAAATGGAATTTATTTTCCCCGCAGGTCTATGCCTGTAAGGTCAAAATGTATTTGACTATAAAAAAGTGTTAACAATAAATATGATCATATGTTGGAATCACAAACATAAAATCTAAACTGAGACAGGCTTGGTGACCAATGCTCTCAATCCCATCACTTGGACGGCAGAGGCAGGTGGAGGCAGGGGGTGGGAGGAGGGGTTGGGGGTCTTTGTGGAGGGGGGAAATCAGGAAAGGTTTTACCATTAGCAATGTAAATGAAGAAGATATTTTTTTTAAAAAAAGGCCAGCCTGATCTACAAAGCAAGTTCCAGGAAAGCAAGAACTACATAGATAATCCATGTCTTGGAAAGCAAAACAAACAAACAAACAAACAAAAAGTTTTAAATTTACACCGTTGATAAAGTTATTTTAATTTTTAAGAACATATGGAAATTAAAATAACCACCAATGCCAATGTGCTTGTCTGGGGAAACATGGCAGAAATAAAACAAAAAATTAATTTAGAAACTTGTTAATCTGATTTTTTTAAATCACAAAGATTTTTGTGGAGAGAAAATGAGGACTAATCACATTTTGCCATCCAAAAATTCTCCCACATTTTAATTTTCCTGTTCCACTTTTTTTCTAAACTTTGTGGTTTCCTTTCAAGTTGTGTGTGTGTGTGTGTGTGTGTTAAATTTTCTGTATGTGATGTTCAAAAGGGGGTAAAATGCATACAAAAGAAGTCAGCGATCCACAGCTTCCGTGAGGGTGACGCCTGTGTTGGCACTTACACATGCTGTCCCTCTAAAGGGCCTCTGTATGCAGAGGTGGCCAGCACAGAGCTTGCAGGCCTCGCGCCCCCAGCCCATGGTGCTAGCAGCATCTCAGACAGTTAGTAATCCAAAGCCCGGTGTGGCATATTGCAGTGCATTTGTTTCTTTGCCAAGAAGGTAAAATAACTAAGTTTACATGTGGAGCTTCCTTACAAAAATGGCATTAAGGTACGTGTACACAGGGGTAAGAGGAAAGGCACAGTGCAGCCTTGGAATTCTAGAAGCAAAGTCTTTCCTAGAAGGAATTAATGTAAGAAATTATTTAACTCATCTTTTGATTAAGATGAGTTTCCATAAAACCAGAGATTTTTGCATTAGAGAAGAATAAATGCTGCTTGTTGTTTGTCTGTCTTAAAAAAGAAAGGAATGAGGGGGACAAGAAGGAGAAAAAGGAGGAAGATGATAGGCTGTCCAGCACACTCTAGAACGATCATTGTGTTGGTGGTTATAAACCGTGGGACTTGCGGTCAGGAGTTGCTTCCTGATCTAGTTTACAGAAGGCGACTGTGCTGTATGGACAAAGCCCTCAAGCTCCTAAAAGATCTTGCAATAATTCAACTTCTTGAAATATATGTCTACAAAACCAGTAACCAAGTATGTTTACAATTTTATGGATGTCTGTTATTTGATCTTTTGTTATTATAAGATAAACTAATTTATAATAATTGTTGGGTTAACAAGACATAATCCACATGTCAAATGATGTCCAAGAAGAATGGAGGAGTGGCCCCTGGTTCTGGAAAGGCTCAGTGCAGTAGTATAGGACAATACCAAAACAGGGAAGTAGGAGGGTTGGATGGGGGAACAGAGGGAGGGAAGAGGGCTTATGGGACTTTCAGGGAGTGGGGAGCCAGGAAAGGAAAAATCATTTGAAATGTAATATAAATATAAATGTAAATAAAAAATATATCGAATAAAAATTGTTGGGTTAAATAAATAATAGTACTCTATAAAGATGCAGATATGTACTTGTTGATAGAGAAAATTATGAAGCAATATTATATATTTTCATATCCGTACATATGTATATATGTATTTCCTGAGCCAATATTATAATACACTTTTGAGTGTTTTGCTAAGAATGTTTTCCAGTGTTGCATCTGTCACTATACACCAAAAATGAGACAAAAAAGAAGTGTGCGTGTGTTCATCAAGGCAATCTGTAATTCAATTGCTTATGTAATACTGTGCAACCTTATATTTTAATAATCGGAGTGACACAGATAATAAGTACAAGCAAACACTGAGGACTTCAGGCACAGCTTAGAATGACCTAAGACACCTTGGAGTAGCTTAGAATTTCCAAGACCCTCATTCGATTCGTAGCATCCAAAAAAAAAAAAGTTTTTATAGAAATACAATAAAAACTCATTGCTATGATATATTGTTGAGCAGGGCATAATGGTGTAAATATATCATCCAAGAGCTCTGAAAGAAGAGATAAGAGGGGCATCACAAGTTCAAGGCCAGCCTTGAAATACTAGGATAACCAGGGCCACATAATGAGATCTTGTCTTATAAAAAGCAATCAAACAAACAAACTGAAGCTGGAGAGCTGGCTCAGTGGTTGAGAGTCTGACTGGTCTTCCGGAGAAGCTGGCTTGATTCTCAGCAACCTCATGCCAACTCCCAAGCATCTGTAACTCAGCTCCAGGGGATCCAGTGTCTCCTCTGACCTCTTCCCGCACACAGGTGGTACACAGACACACATGCAACCCAAAAATCCATACACATAAAATTTAAAAATTAAATCAACATTAAAATCTATTATAGATATTAAAACTAAAAATGTTTTATGTTGATAACACATTTTACTGGTTCCCTTTTTAGTCAAAACTAGAAGAGAACAAATAATTTGAAAGAAGTATATTTATCCTTTCAGGTCCAAAAGTTTTCCACCCTCAAAGTGTTTCTCTCAGACTTTGTATTTCTCTGCTATACCTTGTGGGACATGAGTATAGATTGTTTCCTAACTTGGGAATACACAAGCCCAGACTAATATGTAAAACAAATTGTTCCATCATCTCATGGTTCACAATCAAGAAGAATTATTGGTATTATAAATAATATCCAATTGAAGTTTTAGAACAGATATGGCTCTGCCTGAGTAGTTTATTGGAAAATCATTTGTTTCACATCAGCTTTGGCATCCAGTATTCAATGTGAATTATGTGGTTATGGCCTAGTTTATTATATTTCTTTTTGTTCCACTGTGTATATATGTGTCTTAGGCTCTAAAAAGGTAATTTGTGCCCTCAAAATGTATTATGTAACAAACTGTGATTCATGCAAATCACTTTGATTTGTTTTCCAAAAATGTAACCTGCTTCAATTAATCAGTTGCTATTCATTTTGCCTGTTTCAATTGCAGTCAGAACAAAAGCTCCAGCGGGTTATCGCTTACACGGGGGGTTAGCTTCCAGAGGGTACGAACGACACAACAATCAGACGTTATACCAAGCGTACAATTACAGTGCGTGTCCCACAAACTCCAGTAAATAACATGTCCCATTATGCTGGACTCCCACATTCTGAAGTTCTCCACCACCCGAGCCACCTACCTGCTGTAATCACAGCATTCTGTGGTGCGTGGGTGCACAGCTTCCAGCCTGCTGGGACCGCGTCCACGATTCCCAATGGGTAGCAGAAATCAGTCAGGCAGATTGCTATATCTATGTTCTGCAGCCTGCCCATCACGGCAAATGACTGGCTGGAAGTACTGTGCTTCAGGGCCTGGACTTTGTTCAGAAAAGAAAGCAAGGAAAAGCACCATGTCATTTTTCATTGTGCCTGGAAATTGATGGGGTACAATATTTTCATGTAGCTTTTCTTTTTATTATTCAAAATGTAAAAATGGACATAGCAAAACCTTATGAGATGCTGTAAGCATTGAGAAGAAAATGTTCTTTTTTATGGAAGTTTTAATTATGGACAACATAAAGTGTAATTACTACTCTGGCTTTTACTTAAGTGTCTCGTTGTTTCAACCCTATACAGAGGATGAACCAGTAATAATAGTAGGATTAGCATTTTATATGAAGTTTGTTATTTATTTTCTTTACAATAGCAGGATATTTAGTGTCATCTAAAATAGAGGGCGTTATTAAGCCAAAGGACTTTTCTATGCCAGCTATTTATAAATCACATATGAATAGTTCTAAAATATAGGGTACTGAAATGACTAATTGTGGTGGATAGGTACTCATTATGGGCAAAACTGCCCACAAAGACAAGATTTGTTTGGCGAAATTCTGATATCATTTTATTTACCATTACCAAGTCATTTGGATGATGATGAGAAATTTTATTTTGGGATATTTCTTCTGGGGCCAAGTGCCATAGAAAGAAGTCACAGCATGAGGCGCTAAACAAATATCCACCTTGGAAGAGTATCAGATCTGGGTTTGGCCCTGGGATGACAGAACAGGTGCCAATCCGAAGTCAGATGCCTCCATGTTTTCATGTTTCACTACCAATAAAGCAAACCTCAGTGCCAACAAGTTAAAGCTTCCAACAGCACAGGAGGAGTACCTGATGCTGATGGAGCACCTGGCACTCATCATCTGATTGCTGCATTGTTAGTTTATTGAGAAGCCTTCTAGTGTTTTCCATAGAAGTGGTATCAATTTACAACAATTTGTATCAATTTATATCAATTTGCATGTCTGCCGATTGCTCATGAGGCAATCTCATCAGCCCTGTTGGCGATTGCTCATGAGGCAATCTCATCAGCCCTGTTGCGTATTCCCTGAATTGTGCAAGAGCTGTCAGTTCAGTGTGGTCCTTCCTTCTGTGCAGGGCTCTCAGTTCAGTGTGGTCCTTTCTGTCTAGCCTTGTCAATATTTCCTCAAATACTGGAGTACTGACAGGAAATTATTGTCTATGCCTATATCTTCATGTTTTCTATAGTGGGTATTGACATTAAGGTCTTCAGTTCATTTTGAGTTGATTATTGCAACAGGTGAGAGAGAAGAGTCTCCTTTCAATCTTCTACATGTGGAATTACAGTTTTCCCAGCACCAGTTCTAAAGAGGAAGTCCTATCTATACAATCTATGTTTTATCCAGCTCTATTTATCCAGTTACTGGCAAGTTCATGGGGTCATCTGTGTCATCTAGTCTGTCCCATTGGTTGTTCCAGACTTCTGACCTCCATCATCATAAAATAATATATTCAAATTGATGTAAGGTGTTAGCATTTTGGTAATTTCTATAGCAATGATGGGTAACTCTTAAAAGCATAATTTATGTACAAAAAAAAACAAAGCAAAAGAAGCATGCTAACATACAGCTTTTAAATATTCTAGGGAACTAATGACTAAAATAATCTTGAGAGGTAAATACAAATACTTTCTAGGAGACAAGTTCTGGTTTTATTGTTGGGAAATGGTAGTAGAGGTCAATAATGTCTACTGATAGAGCATGAGTGAACTCTGATCAGCTCTCACCAAATTCTGAACATATGTCTTCAGATCACAGTCCCGGAAAGCCAGAAGCTCTGTACAAATCGGCTCCCAAATGCCAACTGTTATCTGCAAGGTTATCACTCAGTGATGAGGACAAGATGCTAAAAATTAGAAGCAAGAAAAATAAAAGACCCCTCCCCTCCAGTGCTCTAGTCTTTGGACAAACTCAGCAGAGAAAATATTGGGAACAGGTGATAATGGGGAGGGAGGAGACAAGAGATTGCCTTGGTGGTGTGCAATATTCAATGGGTCTTTCCTTGGCTTCAAGGCAGTAGCCACAGACGGAAGAACACAAAGGATTGAGAAAGTTGTCCTGAGAAACAAGGAAGCAAGATGGACAGAGATTACTGCAGAAGCAGAAAACAGGGGAGTATGTGATACTTTGGGGAAAGAAATACAACCAACCCCTTGTACCTCAAAAGCTGAGAGTCGAGCTTTCAAATGTCAATGCATCTCTGGAGAGAGAGTAAATGTGCTTGTAGCTCAAGACCCGTGAAAAGGGAAATGATGATCCCAACGGCAAAGTATTCAAGAATGATGGAAACAGAATTTACCTCCATCTGCCACAGAGCCCTGTACAGCTCAGCCACAGGAGAAACTGATTCAGCATCTGTCCCAGCAGCCTGGCAAAGGAAGGCAGATGCTCCTTACTGGAAGCTCCTACTCTTCTTGACACAAAATGACTTCCATGGGATGAAAATTATAAGATGTGGAAAAAGTAGAAAATGTGATGAATAGGAAAATGGCGATCGATAGGGAGAGGCTGGCGGATGACCAGATATTGGGATCAGCCTGCAAGCACAGTCAGATGTCTCTACTAAGTGAGATAGAACCTGGTAAAGCTTGGCTCAGGAAGTGCTTAAAAGTTTTGGAAGAAATCTGAAGCTACTTTTCAAAAGCACTACTGAATGTTATTTTTTAAAATGTAAAAAATGATGACAGCCTTCAATAGGCAGAAGAGGACACACTGGAAAGAGCAGAAGGAAATATAAATGAACTAGAAGACAGGACAGTAGAAATTATAAAGACTTTTACAACTGAATAGATACTCTTTCCAGCCTCTATTTTAGTGTGTGTGTTTGTGTGTGTGTGTGTGTGTACATGTATGTATGTCTATGAATGTGTGTGTGTGTATGTGTGTACATATTCCAGAAAGAAAATAGGGGTAAAAAATAATTTGAAGAGGCTGAAATTTTTCAAACATTTATTCACTATGTCAAAGTACAGTTAAACAACACTTGAGATATTTCAAGTCAAAGAAATAATAAGAAAGCCACTCTCAGCATACATGACAAACTACTAGAAATAAAATAGTCAAACTAGGAATGTCCATAAAAGACATGTTACATGCAAGTGAAAAGAGTAAGAGAGATAACTGAGTTCTTACAAGGAAAAAATGCCAAAGGGAGCCAGAAGGCCGTAGAATAATATCTTTAACATGATAAGAGGAGAAATAAAATTTTAGAGGCATAAAAAATATACCAAGAAAAAATATTTCAAAATGGAGAAACAATATTTCTTAATGATCCTCCAGGAGTGCTAATGAGGTACAAAAGAAAGACCCAGGATAAGAGCATGCATTTGCAAGGGAAAGGAAATACCAGCAGAAAAATAACAGCGAGAGGGCAACAAAACCTTTATAGATAAATCAACCACATCTTACGCATAACACACATGGTATGCATATGTTATGTGCATGTGCAAAAATAAAGAGGAGAATAAGTTTTTAAAAGTGTAACTACACAAAGACATGAAAGGCAAGAGGAGGAATGAGTACAACTAAGATGTTCTGGGTGGAGGAAGTGAAAAGAACAGTGCTCTCCAAATATGCACTAAAAAGTAATTAAAAATAAAGTCAACTAAAGACATAGAATAGGACCCCAAAAATAGATTCATCTAAAAGTAGACAGAGAAAAGGTGATATCAATAAAAAATAAACACCAAGATGTCAGTATTGAATTAATCACACACTGTTTAACTGTAGGTCTCTGCATCCCTCTGAGTCAGCTGCTGGGTGGAGTCTCTCAGAGGACAGCCATGCTAGACAGGAGTCTACAAGCATATCAGTGTACCATTAATAGTCTTAGAGGTTGGTGCTTGGGATTCTTACAGAAGAATTAGGGCAAGGATTGCAGAGTCAACTAACCTGAAACCTTGGGGTACTCACACAAACCAAAGAGCATATACAGGCTGGACCCAGCCCCCCACCCATGGCAAATATGTGGCAGATATGCAGTTTGGTCTTCATGTGGGTCCTGAACTGGAGTGGGACTATCCCAAAAGCTGTTGCCTGTCTGTGGAATAAGTTCTCCCATCTAGACTGCCTTGTCTGACCTCAGTGGGATAGGATGTGCCTAGCCACAGAGACTTGAAGTGTCAGGGAGGGATAATACCTAGGGGTGGCCCCACCTTCTCAGAGGGGAAGAGGATGGTTGAAGGATTGTGGGAGGGGTGACCAGGAGAAGGAGCAGTGAAGCAGGATATAAAATGAATAAATGAAAATTTAAATAAAAAAAAAAAGAATTACTCACACAGATTTCTGTGTTACCAGACAGTGTGCTTCATGAAAAGAGAAAGGGGCTGCAAAGATGGCTCAGCAGGAGCTGCAGAGATTATCAGCAGTTATTAGCACTTGCTACCCTTGCAGAGGACCTGGGTTAAATTCCAGTACCCAAATCAGGTGACACAACTACCTGCACACCCAGCTCCAGAGGATTCAGTGTGTTCTGTTGCCCTTGCAACACAACATTGCACATATTGCATGCACATCCACAGACACACACATACAAATAAATTCAAATAATAAAAACAAAAATCTCTTTTTCAAAAGATGTTTATTTACTGTGAGTGTTCTGTCTGCCTGTACACCTGCATGCCAGAAGAGGGCATCAGATCCCATTCCAGATGGTTACCATGTGGTTCCTGGAAATTGAACTCAGGACCTCTAGAAGAGCACCCAAAAAAAATGCTTTTTTAAAAAGAGATTTCTGGGACTGGAGACATGGCTCAGTGGTTTTTTGTTTTTGTTTTTTTTTTAAATTTGGTACTTGATTTTTTTAATATTTTTATTTTCTATATTCTTTGTTTACATTCCAAATGATTTCCCCTTTCCCAGATCCCCCCTCCCCATATGTCCCATAAACCTTCTTCTCTCCATCCATTCTCCAATCACCTCCCTCCTTTTTTTCTCTGTCCTTATATTCCCCTCCAATGCTAGATCAATCCTTTCCAGGCTCAAGATCTTTTTTTTTTTATTCGATATAATTTATTTACATTTCAAATGATTTCCCCTTTTCTAGTCCCCCACTCCCCGAAAGTCCCGTAAGCCCCCTTCTCTTCCCCTGTCCTCCCACCCACCCCTTCCCACTTCCCCGTTCTGGTTTTGCCGAATACTGTTTCACTGAGTCTTTCCAGAACCAGGGGCCACTCCTCCTTTCTTCTTGTACCTCATTTGATGTGTGGATTATGTTTTGGGTATTCCAGTTTTCTAGGTTAATATCCACTTATTAGTGAGTGCATACCATGATTCACCTTTTGAGTCTGGGTTACCTCACTTAGTATGATGTTCTCTAGCTCCATCCATTTGCCTAAGAATTTCATGAATTCATTGTTTCTAATGGCTGAATAGTACTCCATTGTGTAGATATACCACATTTTTTGCATCCACTCTTCTGTTGAGGGATACCTGGGTTCTTTCCAGCATCTGGCAATTATAAATAGGGCTGCTATGAACATAGTAGAGCATGTATCCTTATTACATGGTGGGGAATCCTCAGGGTATATGCCCAGGAGTGGTATAGCAGGCTCAGGATCTTAAGAGTACTGGATGCTCTTCCGGAGGGCCCAGATCCAATTCCCAGCACCCACGTGGCAGCTAAAAGCTATCTGTGGCTCCAGTTCCAATGGATCTGACACCCTCACACTGGCATACATGGGGGCAAAACACCAATGCACAAGAAAGAAAAATATATAAATAATGTTTTTACAAAGGAGAGTTCTGAGTAGAAAACAACAGTGAGATTTCTACTGACTTTGATTTTTGTTTGTTTTTTGCTTTTGCTTTTGGTTTTTCAAGGCAGGGTCTCTCCGTGTAGTCCTGGCTGCCGTGAAACTCATCCTACAGAGCAGGCTGATTTATATCTACTGCATGTGGGAATTACAGATGTGATTCACCACTGCCTTGGGATAAATGCTTTCAGAACAGCATCAAAGAAAGATAAAAGTTAAAAATAGAAGACTAATGTAGCAATCGGTACAGACAGGAGGAAAGATTAAATGAGACATTCTTCACGGAATATAAAGATGTACTTCAGTAGCAGTTCTTGAAGATGTTATGGATAAATTGATGAAAAGAATATGATAAATATGTATATGGAATGTAATTCAGCCCTGAAAAGGGGAAATCCAATAATTTGCAACAGTATAGATAAACTTGTAGGATTGATATCAGGGTTTGTGATGAAATCCTGACAGAATGACAAATTACACATGACCTCATGTAGATATGGAATTTTAGAAAGTTGAGCATAGGAGCAGAGAATACAGTGGTAATTGAGGGATGAAGGCTGAAGAGGGAATGCTCAAAAAATAAAATTTTAAACATTTTTTTTAAAAAATCAAAAATTTTAGACAGGCACCAATAAGCTCACGAGATCTATTGTAAAATGCACCAAGAAAAGCAATATGGTGTTTACCTGAAGACTGCCAAGAGCAGACAGGATGAGCACACAGGGTTAAAAGGGGCAGAACTGGGCATATACCCAGAGGATTCCCCACCATGTAATAAGGATACATGTTCTACTATGTTCATAGCAGCCCTATTTATAATTGCCAGATGCTGGAAAGAACCCAGGTATCCCTCAACAGAAGAGTGGATGCAAAAAATGTGGTATATCTACACAATGGAGTACTATTCAGCCATTAGAAACAATGAATCCATGAAATTCTTAGGCAAATGGATGGAGCTAGAGAACATCATACTAAGTGAGGTAACCCAGACTCAAAAGGTGAATCATGGTATGCACTCACTAATAAGTGGTTATTAACCTAAAAAACTGGAATACCCAAAACATAATCCACACATCAAATGAGATACAAGAAGAAAGCAGGAGTGGTCCCTGGTTCTGGAAAGACTCAGCGAAACAGTATGTGGCAAAACCAGAACGGGGAACTGGGAAAGGGTGGGAGGGAGGACAGGGGAAGAGAAGGGGGCTTACGAGACTTTCGGGGAGGGGGGGGGGCTAGAAAAAGGGGAAATCATTTGAAATGTAAATAAATTATATCGAATAAAAAAAAAGGGAAAAAAAGGGGGCAGAACTATAGAGAAAAGTGGACAGACCTACCATGGTATCCTTCCCTGTCTGTCACTGACAGATCAATAGACTGTTCAACAATACAGAAACTCTGGGTGACATTCTCAACCACACAGAATGACCCCAGAATTCAAAGCCTTTTGAATTGTATGTGTAAATGTTTGCCAACATAGATTGCATTCTGGGTCATAAAATAAATCTACAGGGTCATCCAGAGCATGACACATGTGCCGATCCTTTGACCAAAACACTATAAATAAAGAATTCTGCATCAATGTGAATAGAAAACCACCAATGTCTAGAAAAGCCACACCTGTCTAAATTCCTAAGAAGAGTTTGATACCTCCCATCTGCAAGCCCAGTACTTGTGGGTGAAGCAGGAGGATTATATATGAGTTCGAGGTCACCTTGGGCTGCCTAGTGAGAGACGGTCTTGCAAAATCAGAGAAAATAAATGAGTCAAAGATTAAACCACAGAAAAATTTAACCATTTCAAAGTTAATAAATAAGAAAATACATATTTGTGACACAAGCAGAAATAATGTTTCAGGTGTCAAAAGTATTAAATCAAAAGTATTCATTTGATTTCCTAATTAAAAATACTTAAAATATGACTTCAGTCCTCTAAAAAATTATGAAAAACATAATAATAATCTGGGGGAAAATGGAGGAAAGGAAAGAGTTATCTGACATGACAAGAAGAGAGTCAACTGAACAGGAAATCCAGGCCATTCTACAGACCTGAGGCCTTCCTTCCAAGCAAATACCCTGTGGAACATGACTCACTCACCTACCAACAATGCGTGAGCCCTTGGAATGAAACAGCATGGCCTATGCGGCCCTCCTCAAAAGATATCAGAAACAATGAAAATGTAGGCAAAGAACATTAATAAAAATAACATGATAAAAATTAAAATGTAGATGATTCATGAAACAAGCTTCCTGGCAAAACATTGACAATTATCGAAGCCTGGTAAATGTAATATGCAGATTTGTGAAACTATCATTTTTTTCATGCTATATTTGTGAGGAATATATAATAATAAATATTTAACCAGTTTTATACATAAGAAGCAGGTCCCCCTACCTTCAGTGGGAGATATCGCTGACAATTAATCAAGATCTTGTTAGTCATATTCTTCTAAATCACTCATAAATCATTCATTGCTTTTAAATTTTTATGTTACAGTGATCTTTATGTCATTAAATAATTAACACTAATGAGCTAATTAAAGCAAATTCTATAATTGATAAAAGCAACCTCTTTTATTCCTGCAGATAGCACATAATTAAATGACTATTATGTGCATATATGAACACATGAATATTACATGCGTATGTACACACATGTGTATTTAAATGTGGGCTAAAGTATGTATATTTTTCCATCTCTTGTACTATGACCAAATTAAGGAACCTGAACTCGGAATCCTCAAAACTGCACATTCCATCCCAAGGGTTTTTTGGGTTTTTTTTTTTTTTTTTTTTTGTCGTTTTTCTTCAAATGCATAAAGTGAAGAAATTGATTTTATCACCAATGACCTCTGAACTCTGGTGCATATTTTGAAACTTATCATTGAATATAGACACAGCTAAAAGCAGAGGTAAACAACATTTTCTGATATAATGACAATCTAAATTTGACACACCAGTGTCACCTTAACCTTTTATTCACCAGGGTAAAACTTCTACTGTCTTACAAACCTAAAAGGACTTTCCCTTTTTTTTCCCCTTTTCTATGACATCTTCAATATTTTTCTGTTAAAATAGTGCTGGCTAATAACTTAACAGTGCTCATCCCAGGCTGAAGACACACTACTATGTTTTGAATTTCCTTTCACCAGTAGCAGCCCTAACACCTCTGGGTCAACTTTCTGAACTAATTTGGAGCTGTGATTTCATTAGCGCCTATGAAAGGTACAGCATGAATTCAAGTCAAACTACAGCAATTCAAATTACAAGGGATGAAGCTGGCCGTAGTCCTGCCTCTGCTTCTAATAACTGTGAGAGCTCCAAAACCCATTTATTCTCTATGGACTTCAATCACATCCCAGTAGAGCTCAGACAAAGACACTGACTATGCTGAACGAGAAAGTTAATCTCTCACTCTTCATCATCATCATCATCATCATCATTGTGTCGTCATTGTCGCCACCATTATTCAAAGCACAATTTAAACCCCACCTACTCAGAATCACTTGTGATTCTCCTTCTCTGCCCACCTACCTTTATCCTTCTCTTCACCCTCAGATAAACTGATCTGCACTGCAGTTGTTCCGTTGTGAGATGTGGAGGACCTACATGTCATGGTGCACGTGTGACATGTGAAGGTGAAAAGACAGCCCACTGGGTTGGCTTCTCTCCTTCCAGCATGGAAGCATGGAGGTACTGACGATCTCACTCTGGCCCCCAGGCTTGGCTGAAGGAGTCTATACTCACTAAGCCTCATGCCAGCCCTCACCACCTAACATTTAAACTACATTGTAACTTGGCTCTAGTACATGATTCTGGGGAGATTATGCCCCATTGAGCAAAAATCCATACGTTTGAGTCCCAGGTGGCCTCGTTCTTCAGTCAAGCCTAATATCTATTTCTTCATTTCTTCTAAATAGGAACACTTTCAGCCTGCCATGAATAATTATTCTGAATGAAATGCTCTGTGACCTTAATACAGAGCCAAGCACATAGTAGGATCTACCATAAAGGTAAGTCATTTTCATTATTTTGTAGTTAATTTTATACATCTCTGCTTCCCACGGTCCCCTGGAAGTCCCTTAAGGAGACAAGACATGGATGATTAAGTCCTTGCATGTGTCCAGCCACTAAGAAATAGAGGAAAAGGAGAGTATTTAAAAAAAAAAAAAAGTTAATTCAAAAAACAGAAAAGGAGAAATGAAGAAAGGAAAGGGGAGTTATAAGTAGACAAAACACACTTAACATTTCATGCACCAAGAGATAAAGAAGTTCACAGAGGGGGTTCCTTATGTAAAAGTTCTTTCTGCACATGTCTGATGACCTTAGTTTGCCCCCCAGAATGCATGTGTCAACACACACACACACACACACACACACACACACGAGAGAGAGAGAGAGAGAGAGAGAGAGAGAGAGAGAGAGAGAGAGAGAATAAATCAATTAAAATAATTTTAAATGGAGTTTAGAAGTGACTCTAAGATGGCCTGATGACAAGCATTACGCAGGGCATTCTAAAGGCCATTGCTATCCAGGAGTCAGAGAAACTGAAGGGTTAGAAGTTTCAATATATTGAAGAACAATTAACTATTTCCCATTCTAATCCAAAGAAAGTTCTCTAAGACCGATTCCTTCCCAAGCTGTGGCATTGTCTAGTAGGAGTGAGATTTCCCATATCCTCTAAGTGCCAAATCTTCCACTGTCCCAGGGGTGACTGTAGTACAGTCTGCATGGCTCTTGGCCTAAACTGCAATCAATATTCTAAGTCTAGCTAACATCATAGAATAGTATAAAATAATCATGGTGTGGGCTTGGGAAGTAGCTGGGTGGTTAGGAGCACCAACTGCTCTTCCGGAGGACCTGGATTCATTTCCCAGCATCCACAAAGCTAAACACAACAGCCTGAACTCTACAGCCAGGGATCCCTCACTCTCGTCTGGCCTCTGCAGGTACTGCACACACACATCATGCATAGACATGCATGTAGGAAAAACACTCATATTTTAAGGCATCATTTCAAAAGTATAAATAAGCCTAGGGAAAGATCTCAATGGAGATGTCTAAACTTAATTGGAAAAGGGAAGAGACACTGACATACAGTCTTATCAAAGTGGCCTAAGTTTCCATACTATGGTTTCAGAGACTGCCAAATTATTTATAGAACATGATTTCACTGAGAACACAAAAGTGGGTTTTTGCTTCGATCTTGTAATCTTATAAATATGTCATTTTGAAGCCTCTCACAGAAAAAAACAATCTTCTCTTTCTATTCCAAATGTTCTATTCTCACTGAGTCTAAGGGAGACTGTAGTCTAACCTTATAGAATGTCATAAAACGTTATACCAGTAACATAAATCTTTACCTCCCCCCAAAACTGAAATAATAAAGCTATCATTAAAAATTACTCTCCTTCAAAGCTACAGTTTCACAGGACACAAAGCCCAGGTGCCACTAACTGAAGCTAACATTATCAGGGTCTAGCTTTTCTTGACTCATTTATGCATGCTGCGCTCACCATAGAACAAAAATAAAATAAAATATATTTGCATTATGACCTAAGGGTAGCCTGGAGTTTTTGGGGCATATCCAATTCAGCATAATTTTATTTCTTTTAACAAATTAAATGTCACTTCATTTGTATACCCATGCAAAACTTTTTCTGCAATAGGTTTATAATTCAGAGGGGGAAATATCTTCAAGAAAAAAAGGGGGTTGTTTAATTAGAAAGATACCACAACCATTTCTAAAACCTATTTGAAACTAAATCTCCTTCAACTTGAGAGCATAGTGTGGGAGGCCAGGGGCCTTCAGAAGCAGGCCCAGGCCAGCTGGGTCTGTGGTGGGTTTTGAATATCTCTCACCTTCATGGTTGACTGTGTGTGGTACCCTGGACTACATTTAGAGCATATGAGAATCGCTCAAAGCCAACCAGATTAGTCCTCCTGGTCTCAAAGGGATGATTTTGTGGATGTCCAAATCCCCAGTGAGGAGGAGGACTGAGGAGTGCTCTGACTTGTCAGGGATATAAAGATCCTAAATCATGAATTCACCATTCAGCCTGCAGCAGAGTTCAGCCTTCAAGCGTCTTTGTTTGCAGGTCGTGAATGGCTTCCTCTCATCCATTTTGCATCCCT
This sequence comes from Apodemus sylvaticus, assembly GCF_947179515.1. NCBI lineage: Eukaryota > Metazoa > Chordata > Mammalia > Rodentia > Muridae > Apodemus > Apodemus sylvaticus. The sequence continues at coordinate 98,688,564 of NC_067476.1, read as the reverse complement.
CCTCCTGGAACAGAAGGGAAGGTCTCATGTCTCACCTGTTACATCCACCTTTTCCCTCTGTGGATGTTAGGTCCATTTTCTTATGTTTCTCTCTCCTTCTCTCTCCCTCTCTCCTTCCCCCCCTCTCTTTTTCTTTTCTTTTCTTAATTCTTGAATTATTACTTTTCAATAGTTCTTTCGTCTCTGATGTTCCATCTTACAGCAACATCTTCTTATTTCAAAGAGGCTATACTTTGTCTTCAGAAGACACAAGGTTTGGGAACACCACTACCCTGACCGGGAACTCCCCCCAGGTCACAGTTTTCAGTTTATGTCTCAAACCTTCACATGAAGGACTTTCTTCATAGGTCTGGTCAGCCTTGATTTCCTGAAGGCTACAAATAGAGCTCTCCATATTGATGTGAAACTCCAAGTTCAAGAACCAGGCTTTATTGAAGTGAAGTAAAGCTTGTTTTACCAGAATAACCTCTGGTTTGCATGTTTAGGAAAAGCCCCATAGAGAAGCATCACAGACTCTCAACCAGAGGATCCAGCTGTGCCTGGAAAGGTTCAAGAAATGAGCTAGAAGTTAGGTGTGGGGTGTCCTTCACATGTGGAAACTGTTACATATCTTGTGAGTCCTTACCTGCAGTCTCCCCTTGAGACAGACTTTCTATTTGATTATAGCCTGTCTGCTCTACTTCTGGGGACATGTGGGGTTACAAACTGCGAAAACTATTCAGGGTTCTGTGACACTAATCAGGTTCAACTGTTACAGCATTTATTCTCCAAGAGCAGACATGAATCAGTCTTGATCCTACCACTTCCTTGGTCATCTGAACTTATTCATGCATGTGCATCTCAAGGGAGGAGTACTGTGCCCTCAGATATATGGGGAATGTGTAGAGCTTTGGCTTTGTTCTTGTCTGCTTGGCTATGGTAATTAGGGATGCTTGTTAGCATTGGACAGGGTTGGGGCAACTCCACTATACTCGGTCCATAAGCACTGGGCTCCTAAAAGTCACACATATCACAGCCCAGTCCCAGACTAAGAAATATGGCATGTTTCTCTTCTATTTAATACTATACTATGTTATCATTGATTCTTTAAAACCTTCATACAATGTATTTTCTCATATTCAACCATCATTTCTCCCACATTCACTCCTGCCTCCCTCCTTATGCCCAACTTCATGCTTTTCTGGATAAGGCATTAAGTAAAAATTGTGCTACCCATATACTCTTGGGAGTGTGGCCATCCTCTGTGAAATGGTTAACCTAGCAGAGACTTCAGGGACTTTAAAGAAAACTAACTCTTCTTCTCCAAGAAGCCATTGACTGTTCCTTGGTTCTGTTAGTGGTTCAGCTCTTGCACCCCTAACTGCTCTGTGCTATAATGTTGACTGGCTTGATCTTGTATGAGTCTAGGATAGGCCATTATAGCTGTCATGGTTTCATGAGTCAAGTGGTCCTGCCCATCATGTCCTCCCTGACCTCTGACTCCTACAGTCTTTCCCTGCCCTCTTTCACAGTAATCCCTGAGTTTGGGGGGATGGCAATACAGATATCCCATTTATACCTAGGCACCTCAAAAACCCTTCTCTGTACTTGGACAGATTTTGAATTTCCATGGTAAACACCATCCATTGTGCAATATGTTTAATTTTTAAAGATGGGTTTTGTTTTGTTTGCTTGTGTGTGTGTGTGTGTGTGTGTGTGTGTGTGTGTGTGTGTATGTGTGTGTGTATATGCACGCACATGCATTTACATTATTGGATCCCTTGGAGCTGCAATTACAGGCAATTGTGAGCTGACAAATTTGAGTGCTGGGAACTGAACTCAGGTCCTCTGAATGAACAGCAAAGCCATCTCTCCAGCTCCTAACCTCTAAGCATTTCTTAGCTCTCTTGTGATATTTTTTAATGTAAATTTTAAAGGGCCCTCTTGCTTTCTTATTTCATTTTGTTCTGATTAGAAGAAAATAATTTTCTCTCTTTGATATCTAATTTACTCACTAAAAATGCAAATTGGCTATGTTGATTTTATTAATAGCAGTTTGAAAATTTTAGCAAGCTGAGTATGCAAAGTGGTAGCGGATGGTTTTGTTGCCTTTCATATTTATAATTTTGTGTTCTTCAAGAGAACGCATAACTCATCCCTGAGTCTAATTTGCCATACATACAATTAGCACAGATATTTAAAAGAAATTAATGATACCATCCCAAAGAGCAAAATTACTGGAATTGACAAAACAGCTAAACAAACCTGAATTTATTGTCTTATTTTCTTTAATGACTCTAAAATATGAGTCTTCACTAGCAAGAAATAAGAACCCCCTTCCTACCCCTTTGACCCAGGCAATGAGCAAAGAAACACCTTGTTGGCAGTATTCTTCTGTCAGTCAGTGCCAGAGCAGACAGCGGTCCTTTGTTCATCCTAGCTTGATGTCTGGCTTGGTGGTCAAAACTGTCTTATGCCTAGGACACATAAAAATCACATCAAACCCAGTAGTGCAGCATGGGAGAAGGAAGAGAGACCTAGACCTTCAGATTGTCATAACTCCACAGATTGCACTCCAACACTGGGGACAGGACGTCCATAAACACCTACTTGTCACCATGTGACACAACACAGACAGAGGATGTTCTCTTTTGGGTAAGCTTTCATCTAGTGAGGGGCAGGGACAGTTATGCACATCCCTGGAAATCCACAATAGAACTGACCCTGGTAGCAGGGGTGTGGTGAGCCAACCCCAATGCATGGTTATGGGAAAATTGACCCTGCTACTCCTTTGCACAGGGGTGGCACAAGTGCAGAGGTGATGTACCACCACCACCACTACCACCTGTGACAGTCGGAAGAACTGAACCTGGGTTCATGAGAACGAGTGACCTGTCCCTGCCCATCACAGACTGTACACTAGGGAGAGCAGGCCCTGCATCTTGCCTGGCCAGCATAGTAGTGCTGGCCATGGTCAAGGAGGAGTAGGTGAGCCAGCCCCAAGGACCGAGTGAGGGAGAGTTGACCCTGCCACTCATCTTCCTTGAAGTGACATGGCTGGGGTAACACCTTCCCCCACCTTGCCCCTCACCACCTGCTACAATCGGAAGAGCTGGCCCCTGGCTCATGAGAGTGAGTGAACTGGCCCTTACTCTCTCCTGAGGCAATCAAGAGAGCAGGCCCTGCATCTTGCCCAGGCATCACATTACCTCTGGCCCTTGTCAGGTGCTGAACCTACCACTTGTCTGGTGTGGGATACCAAGGGTGTGGTGGTGATGCTCCCTGCCCGCGACAGTCGGGAGAATCAGTCTTGGGGTCAAGAGAGCTGGTAAGCTAGCCATGCCCCTTGCAGTCCTAGGAGAGTGGGCTCTGCACTTCGCCTAGGCAGAACAACAGTAGGGCTGGCCCTGGTGGAGGGGGCACCGAGCAAGCCAGCCTCATGGGTAAGAGCCTGGGAGAGTTGGTTCTGCCCCTCCTAGAGTAGGTGTATGCCTTTACCCTTCCCCTCTTGCCATCTGCAGTAGCCAGGATGGCTACTGGGTACAGAAGGGCAGATGAGCATGAAGTTGCATGTACTTTCCCCTGTACCTACAAACACCAAATGCAGGCCCATGCACACACACACACACACACACACACAGCTGGAGAAATGACTCAATGGTTAAGAGCACTTGCTATACTTGTAAAAAGAGGAGAAGAAGAAAAACAACAAAACAAGGCAAAAACCTGGATTCAGTTTCCACATGGCTCACTGCTCTCGCTGACTCTTTTTTTTTATTTATAATTCGATATAATTTTTTATTTACATTTCAAATGATTTCCCCTTTTCTAGCTCTCGCTGACTCTTACCAGCTGTAGCACTCCAGGGAGTCAGCCTTTCACCTTGCCTGGGCAGCACAGGGGAGCTGGTCCTGACAGTAAAGGCATTCTTATATCAACAAGCTCTAAAGGCTCTCCACTCTGCACCCAGTAAGCAACCAACTCTTGCAAGAATCTTTATGGACCCTAAACTGGCTGTAAGTTGAGGGCAGGTTCACAGGCACAGTCTCTCTAAGAGAATGCATAACTCATCCTTGGGTCTAATTTGCCATAAATACAATTAACATAGACAAACAATTAAAAGAAATAAATGACACTACCCCAAAGAACAAAATTACTGAAATCCACTCAATACCTAAACAAACTAGAATTTATTGTATTATCTCATTTGCTTTATTGTATTATCTCATTGATTTCTATGGGATGTGTGAGCTGTTCTGTGGAGGGCAGTACAGTCTTATTTACCCAACATCTTAAGGACGAGAAGAAGCAGGCGAGGGGCAACGAGGAAAGAGCAAAACCAGACCTAGGACAAGATGTCTTTAGGTAGAGCTGGCAGGAACAATCAGTGTCCTTTGCCTCTTCCTACACTGCTTTGATTTAACTACCATCTCTACACTCAAAGTCCCAGGAAAACTTTGTGGAAATACAACCTGCTTGGATATGCTCACACTTTGGCCTATACCGACAGAACTTGTCTTCTATGAGAATATGAGCAAATCATGGATGAAAGGCATTAAATTCCCTGGGAAAAGTTTGAGAGTGGAGACTGTAGTCTCACCTTGCAGAACATCAGTTCAGAAAATATCCAGTAGTAGTCATACACAATGAAACACAGTCAGAGGTCAGCTGGCAAACAGCCCCTTCTGGTCTGTTTAACCCACGAACAGAAATGTTTCAACACCTGGACACTAAGTAACAAGTAAATGACAAGTCTAAGAAAACAGTGAGATTTCTACATCCTGCATCACCTCAGAAGGAAGTGATAATGTCTAGTCTTGTGAGTCCTTTTAGAGTTGTTGTTTTATTTGACTTGTAATTAACTTAGATGTATTTATTTTATCTTATATGTATGAGTGTTTTGTATACATGTAAGTATGTGTACCACATGTATGTCTGGTGCTCTTCTACAAGTATTACAAGTATTCTTAACCATTGCACCATTTCTCCAGCCAGTGTGTGTGTGTGTGTGTGTGTGTGTGTGCAGGTGCTGGATGTTTGTAGGAGCAGGGGGAAGTGCATGCTACTTCATCATGTGGATGTGAAATAAAGACTTCTCAGAGTCAGTTATTTCCTTCCACTACGTGGCTCATGAGGATAGAACTCAGGTTGCCAGGATCACTCATGAAGTCAACATTCTGGCCCTGTTCTCTTTGTCTCTCTGGTCTTGTCTGCCTAGTGTATGCTTGCTGGACATTGCTGCTGTCTTTTAGACCTTCATCCCTGCAGTGACTTTTTCTTATCTTGTTTCTTCCCTTTTTCTTCTTTCCTTTCCTTTATTTACAAAGTGTCAATAATTTTATGTTTAATAATTTTGAAATTCCTCATTTAACTTACTACATCCTATTTCTTTATCTTATTATAGTATGGCTAATGTTTCTATTTCTTAAGCCAATTTTAAAGATCTGCTGTGTTAAGTTTGTTTTATGTTGGGGAGTTGTTTGTTTGTTTGTTTGTTTGTTTGTTTTTCCTGCTGTGTTGTGCTTTTATTACTGTTATTACTGTTTCTAGTTTCTCTTTTCTGAAAAATGATGGGCACTGAGACTCTGAGAGGTGATTGCCCACTATAAAGATCCAGATATAAAACTGTCAGAGGTACCTTTCCAAAAAATCCTAAGCCAGAACAATTAGACAACAAAAGAAGGCCAAAGGTATACAAATACGAAAGGAAGAAGTCAAAATATCACTATTTGCAGATGATATGATCTTATACTTAAGGAACCCCAAAACTTCTACCAGAAAACTCCTAAAGCTGATAAACAACTTCAGCAAAGTGACTAGATATAAAATTAACCCCATCAAATCAGTAGCCTTCCTCTACTCAAAGTATAAGCAAGCTGAGAAAGAAATTAGGGAAATGACACCCTTCACAATAGTGGCAAATAATATTACATACCTTGGTGTGTCACTAACCAAGCAAGTGAAAGATCTGTATGACAAGAACTTCAAGCCTCTGAAGAAAGAAATCAAAGAAGATCTCAGAAGATGGAAAGATCTACTATGTACATGGATTGGCAGGAAGAATATAGTAAAGATGGCCATCTTGATGAAAGCAATCTACAGATTCAATGCAATACCCATCAAAATTCCAAATCAATTCTTCATAGAGCTAGAAAGACCAATCTGCAAATTCATTTGGAATAACAAAAAAACAAGGATAGCAAAAACTATTCTCCACAACAAAAGATCTCCTGGGGGAATCACTATCCCTGACCTCAAGCTCTACTACAGAGCAATAGTGATAAAAACTGTATGGTATTGGTTTGGAGACTGGCAGGAAGACCCATGGAATAGAATTGAAGACCCAGAAATGAACCCACACACCTATGGTTACTTAATAATTGACAAAGGAGCTTAAAACATCCAGTGGAAAAAAGACAGCATTCTTAACAAATGGTGCTGGATCAACTTGAGGTCAACATGTAGAAAAATGCAAATCTATCCATTTTTATCTCCTTGTACAAAGCTCAAATCCAAGTGGATCAAGGACCTTCACATAAATCCAGATACACTGAAAGTTATAGAAGAGAAAGTGGAGAAGAGCCTCGAACACATGGGCACAGGGGAAATTTTTCTGAACAGAACACCAATGGCTTATGCTCTAAGAACAAGAATTGACAAATGGGACCTCATAAAACTGCAAAGCTTCTGTAAGGCAAAGGACACTGTCAATAGGACAAAATGGTAACCAACAGATTGGGAAAAAATCTTTACCAATCCTACATCCGATACAGGGCTAATATTCAATGTATATAAAGAACTCAAGGAGTTAGACTCCAGAGAGTCAAATAACCCTATTAAAAACTGGGGTAGAGAGCTCAACAGAGAATTCTCAAAAGAAGAATCATGAATGGCTGTGAAGTACCTAAAGAAATGTTCAGCATCCTTAGTTATCAGGTAAATGCAAATCAAAATAACCCTGAGATTCCTCCTCATACCAGTCACAATGCCTAAGATAAAGAACTCAGGAGACAGCATGTGCTGGAGAGGTTGTGGAGACCCAAGATTGGGCATGCCTACACGAGGCCTAGACTGGGATGCTCCTGCCTCCAACCCTCCTAATCTCTGAATAAACAGCACTGAGAGTATTCCACCAAAAGAAGGCCAAGAAGATGGAGACATAAAGCCCCTCTTGAAAATAGGCACTAGGAGAATGAATGCAGTTAAGAAGTGTCACCAAAACCTTCCCACAAACCAACCTTTGCCAATACATAAGCAAAAGTTAGAGAAATCTTGTGCTTGTGCACAGAACAAATCATGGGGTAAATACAAACAACTCAGATCTTGAGGCTATTGATGCAAACTCCAATACTCACACCCTAGCAAAAGAGGTTTGCACATTTTTGCAGAGCAATCCTCTCCCTCAGTCTCTACAATTCTATGGTTAATATCAACTTTCAAAACCAACATCCTATCAAACATCTAGCAAGAATGGATCCAAAACTACAAACTAGATGTAAAGACTACTGAACAATTAAAGTAATATTTTTATCATTTTCATGGCTCCAGAGGTAAAGTTTCAAGAAATGGGGAACTTCAACTAATATAAAAAACGGGCCCCCAGCATGTATGTAGCAGGATTGCAGTTCAGTTTCTCTGTCCCCCTCTCCAGCAACTGGATTGGAGGCTCTCCCTAAAGATGTAGCCTGACTGTGGTATCCACTCTCCATCAGGCCTTGTATGGCCTTGGTGGGGAAGGATGTGTCTATTCGGGCAGAGACTTGATGTGCCAGGGTTGGGGTTACCCAGGGGTGCCATCCTCTCAGAAGAGAAAGGGAATGGCTTGGGAAGGGTCTCTGTCAGAATGGGCAGGAAGGAGGCAGCATCTGGGATGTAAATAAATAAATACTAAAAGAAGAAAAGTATACAAGCAGTAAAAATTATATAAGCCGATAAAGCCCTGAAAAGATAAAATTCAGGTTTGTTAATTTTCAAAATAAGTTTTCAAATTAAAGAGAACAATGGCAGTTATGAGAAACAGCAAATTAAATATGCACAGAAATGACTGGAGGGACACACACCAAAATACAAACTGTGTAGTGTGAGGTTGTATGCTCTTCCACATCTTAGCACCTGTCCTACTTTGCATCTGACCAAAAGCAACTTGTGGAGAAAAGGGTTGACTTGGTTCCATGTCCCATCGTAATCAAATATTGAAAGAAGTCAGAACAGAAACTCAAGGAGGAGCAGAACAGGAAGCGGGGAGGAACTGCTTACTGTCTTGCTCTCTGTGCTTTCTCACCTTGCTTTCTCTTACAATCCAGACCTGCCTGTACAATGGGGCCAATGCATACAGTGGACTGTGGACTCTGATATCCATCGCCAATCAAGGAAATGCTCTACAGACATGCCCAAAGGGCAATCTGATGGAAGCAATTTCTCAAATGAGAATTTCTCTTCCAGTTACAACTAGGCTTCTACCAAGTTGGCAAACACTAACCAGTAAACGTTTCTATAATTGTCTGTAACTGTTTAAGCATAAATTAAAGAATGAGCAAAAATATTTAAATAATTAAAGTAAATATTTAAGTTTGACTCTTTAAAAGAAAAATGATCCCATTTAAAGTTGATTGTAATTAATATTAACTATTCTCTATTCTTGAGGATTTCATATATTTATAGAATAAAATACATCTTGTCTACCTCATCACCTTTTCAGCTCCTCACAAACCTCTATCAATACAGGCCCTACAAAATCCTATGTCCTCTTCTTTTTAAATAACCAAGTAAGACCAATTAGTGCTGCCTATGTGTTATAAATAAGGCCAGAATTTAAATTTTTAATTTAAATAAATAACTGTAAAAGATGAGGGTGCGGGTTTTAATTGGAAGAGAGTGGGAGGAAAATACAAAAGGAGAGAGAGGGAAGAGGATATGACAACCCTAAAGATGTTTCTGAAAGACATCACCAGGGAGGCAGAAGCAGGTGAGTCCCTGTGAGTTCTTAGCCAGTCTGGTCTACATAGCGAGTTCTAGGATAGCCAGGGTAGTATAGAGTGAGCCTGTATCAAACACAGATATAGTTGAAATGAAGTTAGACCACTTTGGCTGACAATGCTCCCCTCAAAATGCCATGGACTATCAAACAAAAACCCCAGTATCAAATGTGAAAAGCTCCTGTTTTGAGTTTTTGGTCCAGGGGGTTTGTAAGACTCACAAAACAAGATAGGCTGTTGTTTTGAACCTGCACTTCCACCAAGCATTTGAAGGTCTGTTCCTATTGCTGAAGACACCAGGCACTGGTAAGTCTTCTGTTAGTGTGTGTCTCCTAGAAATGTCAGGGAAGCTTCAACCATGCAACCTCAACAATATGGCTGCCTAAACAAGACCTGAACAATACAGCACCAACAGATGTGCTAACATGGAAGGGGAAAATCACGGAGCTGAAGGGACACCCTACACAGCTTGTAGGGTGGAGCTAAACCAAGTTCCTAAGAAATCAAAGGAGAAGCAAAATGAAAAATGCAGAAAGATGACAGTATGCTTCTAATATGACAATGTCTCTAATAGCAAGAATCGGAGTCTTATCAATCATTCTTCTAACTGGCTATTTAAGGTGAATAGAGACAGAAGGATACAACTTAAATTATTTATGCCAAATAATAAAGTCATATCATTTTATGTTAACTCAAATATGTATTTAGTATTACCACAAATATGACAAATTCCAAGGAATTTGGACAATAAGAGTGAATCAGATGAAACAGAATATTAGCTCCTATGAATCTTCCATTCCTGCCCTCAGTGTTTTAAAGCAGATCTTATATCTAACTCTATATTTAATGGAAATATAGTTCTGAAATAAAGTATTGTTCACATTCAATTGTTAGTATCACTAGGGACCTATTAACGTTGAATATTTTTTCTAGCAATGTAAGATTTGAATGTAAAAATAGAAGACATTATAAATTATTTATATATTATCTTACTTTCATGCCTAATATAATATTCACATGAATGAAAAAAATTATCCTCAATTTTCAGTTGGTACAAGATGAAGCACAATCCCTTCAGCAGAATGCATGAAGGTGATTTTACCTCTCAAAATGTTTTTCTGTTTTCTTTGATTTCATTTGAGCTCCTCCTGGGACCATGTTTGCACATGTGTGTATATGTGGGTACATGTACATGCATATGTATATGTAGCTATGTGTGAGCATATTTATGGATGTGTGTGCACACATGAATGTCTATGTGTGTATGCATGGGTGAGGGGATATGTGGGAGTGTGTGTCAATATGGGAGTATATAAGTATACATATGTGTATATGCTTAGTTGATGGCCCAATCTGTTTTCAGATAGTTTTTCTAAGCATATCATAAATAAGAAATCTTTAGTGTTCTGCTTCAAGGATTATTTTAATGCATGCTGCTATCTAGAATAAAAACCTAGAATAAAATACAGGACACATTCTTATGTCTGGAGACTATTGCTTGAAATTTCTGCACTGAGTTTTCGTCTATTTTGATACATGGTGAGATACTCACTTCTCTTTGTGTTACATAGTGTGTCTTTAAATAAATATATCATATTTTATATCTCCAGCTTGATGCTGGTGAGGTATTTTAATCTTTTCCTATTTGGGCTATTGGAAATGATGTAATAGATCGTCTTATATCTTTTGTTTGACCCTTTGTTCATTATTTCTGTTGGGTTAATCCCCAGAAGTAGAACTGTTGTGACAGGGTGTTGTATAAATTGAGGTTAATACAGCTAATTCCTGAGAATGTTCATTCTTGCCTGTTGGTTCTCTGACCAGCCTCAGACCTTAGTGACATCACACATCTTTGCTGTCCATTAACATTGTTGGGTTTTTCTTGTGTCTTAACCATTCTTGTGCATCCATATTTACAACTCACTTAGTTTTAATTTGTGTTTAAGTTGCATTTTGAGCACCTTGTCAAGTCACTGGCTTTTTAAGAGCTTCTGGTGAGGATGTCCAAGCCTTGCACATGTTTTCCCTTGACCATCTCTTGTTTGCCTCATTGCTTTGTGGGATTCAATTTCTGGATTTTTGTTTATTTGTAACAAGCTTTCACACGCCATTTCACTTATAAGGAACCCCCAAAATCTCAGTGCTATATAACAAAATATATATTTCATGCTTATTTCTGGCAGGTAAATGGCAATCTGGACCTTCAAGGCTAATCTGGGCTTAGTCTTTCTTCAGCATGGTTTCGTGTGCCGTCTCATTCTAAGGAGCAGGCTTAAGATGGAGTCAAGACCTGAAATACTTGGTCTCAAGATTGAAAGTCACAGCAATCTAGCAAGACGTTTGACAGCATTGACTCAGTAGTACAAAATAGCCTATCTCCTAACATGCATTGGTCAACACCAATCCCAATCAACCCCAGGGCCAATGGGTCAGGGTAGTCCTATTCTCTTTCAAAGGAAAGCTAAATAGAGAGCAGTGGGAGTTTTTTAAAGTGTACATCATATTACAGATACTTTCTCCCACTCTCCCTTAATAACGTCTTCCAAATGAAGAAAAATTACTTTTCTTTTCTAAGGTTTGCAATTTTTTGTGCCTGATTTATTATATCTTTCCAAGACTGGAATCATGGCTTTATGGCTATGGTGGTGCATGCTGGCAACTTAGGAACTGAAAGGCAAGGTCACAAATCAGGCTAGAGGTTAGCTTCAGGTCAGCTAGAGATACATAGCACAGCCATATCTAAAGTCATATAATAAGTTGTATTGTTTAATCTTATATGATAACACTTAAGTCTGTGTGAAACTGATATTTTGTATTTAGTCTTAAGACACATAGAAGATATATAAATGATAAATAGATAGATAGATAATAGATATGATAGATCAGATAGATAATAGATAATATATAGATTAGATGCATAATAGATATAGATAGATTAGATAATTGATAGATGATAAAATATATTTTCATATATTTGATTACTTTAGTGTTAATTATTGATAAGATTCTTCCTCTACTACACACTGTAGCATTAGTTTTTTTCATAAATCCAGTAATCATAAGAACAGGTGAGTACAGCAACTTTGATCTTCATTTTCAAAACTTTAGTTGCTGTCCTTGGCCTTTCACATTTCTATATAAATGTGAGTATCAGTCTTTCCATTTTTGCACACACACACACACACACACACACACATACACACACACACACAGGCACACCTCTATTGGAATTTGTGTTGGGATTGCGTTTTTACTTTTATTATGTCATTTATGTGTATGTGTTTATATGTTTGTGGGTCCCCACAATGGACAGAAGAGGGAACTGGGGTAACAGGTGGCTATGGGTCACCTAATATGGGTGCTGGGAGATGAACACGGGTCTTTTTTTTTCTTTTTTTTTTATTCGATATATTTTTATTTACATTTCAAATGATTTCCCCTTTCCTAGCCCCCCCCCACTCCCCGAAAGTCCCGAAAGCCCCCTTCTCTTCCCCTGTCCTCCCACCCACCCCTTCCCACTTCCTTGTTCAGGTTTTGCTGAATACTGCTTCACTGAGTCTTTCCAGAACAAGGGGCCACTCTTCCTTTCTTCTTGTACCTCATTTGATATGTAGATTATGTTTTGGGTATTCCAGTTTTCTAGGTTAATATCCACTTATTAGTGAGTGCATACCATGATTCACCTTTTGAGTCTGGGTTACCTCACTTAGTATGATGTTCTCTAGCTCCATCCATTTGCCTAAGAATTTCATGAATTCATTGTTTCTAATGGCTGAATAGTACTCCATTGTGTAGATATACCACATTTTTTGCATCCACTCTTCTGTTGAGGGATACCTGGGTTCTTTCCAGCATCTGGCAATTATAAATAGGGCTGCTATGAACATAGTAGAGCATGTATCCTTATTACATGGTGGGGAATCCTCTGGGTATATGCCCAGGAGTGATATAGCAGGATCTTCTGGAAGTGAGGTGCCCAGTTTTTGGAGGAACCGCCAGACTGATTTCCAGAGTGGTTGTACCAATTTGCAACCCCACCAGCAGTGGAGGAGTGTTCCTCTTTCTCCACATCCTCTCCAACACCTGCTGTCTCCTGAATTTTTAATCTTAGCCATTCTGACTGGTGTAAGGTAAAATCTCAGGGTTGTTTTGATTTGCATTTCCCTAATGACTAATGAAGTTGAACACTTTTTAAGATGCTTCTCCGCCATCTGAAGTTCTTCAGATGAGAATTCTTTGTTTAACTCTGTACCCCATTTTTTAATAGGGTTGTTTGGTTTTCTGGAGTCTAACTTCTTGAGTTCTTTATATATATATTGGATATTAGCCCTCTATCTGATGTAGGATTGGTGAAGATCTTTTCCCAATTTGTTGGTTGCTGATTTGTCCTCTTGATGGTGTCCTTTGCCTTACAGAAACTTTGTAATTTTATGAGGTCCCATTTGTCAATTCTTGCTCTTAGAGCATAAGCTATTGGTGTTCTGTTCAGAAACTTTCTCCCTGTACCGATGTCCTCAAGGGTCTTCCCCAGTTTCTTTTCTATTAGCTTCAGAGTGTCTGGCTTTATGTGGAGGTCCTTGATCCATTTGGATTTGAGCTTAGTACAAGGAGACAAGGATGGATCAATTCGCATTCTTCTGCATGCTGACCTCCAGTTGAACCAGCACCATTTGTTGAAAAGGCTATCTTTTTTCCATTGGATGTTTTCAGCCTCTTTGTCGAGGATCAAGTGGCCATAGGTGAACACGGGTCTTATTGAAAAGCAGTAAGAGCTCTGAACCCCTGAGCTTTAGGACAGGACTACATTTTTAGGCATATGAGCAAAATTTGGGGAGAATTAGTGTCTTTTCAGTGTTCATTTTTCCAATCCAAAGCATGATATAATTTTTCATTCACTAGGTTTTGTTTTAATATTCCATAATAATAAATTAAAATTGTCTCTATGAAAAGTGTGCATATTCATGAGAAATAAAGAGGGGCATTTTATCATTATAAAATAATCTTGTCCATTGGAAAATAATCATTTTAGATTTGTACATATCTAAATATAAAACCTCACACACTGAGTCATGTGCTTGCATTGACATTTTACACACACACACACACACACACACACACACACACACCTATAATAAATAATCTTAAAATGAATAGAAGAGGCCAGGGCTGGAGAGATGGCTCATCAGTTAAGAGCTCTGACTGCCCTCCCAGAGGTCCTGAGTTCAATTCCCAGCACCCACATGGTGGCTCACAAGCATCTGTAATGGGATCTGATGCCCTCTTCTGGAGTGTCTGAAGACAGCTACAGTGTACTCATGCAGCAGCAGTGTACTCATATACATAAAATAAGTTTTTTAAAGGGAAGGACCACTGTAGCATGGTGGCCTGAGTTCAAACATCAGAACACGTACAAAGGTGAAAAGAAAGAACTGACTTCTGTATTGTAGTATACACACACACTCCACACACATATCACACTCATGATAATGTGTTTTTATTTATTTAACAATAAACATTATACAGCAAGAGGTGAAAGAAAACCAGTGTTTACAGGCTCACACCTGTAACCTCACCACTTCAGAAACTGAAGCAGGAGGATCACCATGAATTCAAAACCATCCTGAGCTACAGAGAAAATTCCAGGCCATCCTGGTTTATAAGCATGACCCATCTTTTAAAAAAAAATTAAAAAGGCAGAGGTTAAAATCTAGTTGTGAGTCAAAAATTTTGAAGGTAGGTTGGTGTCTCCATCCCTCCCCTGAGAGCCCTGTCTACTGGAGGTGGTCTCTTCAGAGTCCATCTCCCCATTGTTGAGCATTTCAGCTAAGGTCATTCCCATTGGGCCTTGGGTACCTGTCACATCCAAAGTCTCTGGGGCTTTCTAGAGGTTCTCTATCCACTCCCTGCTGCTTCCTGTTTTCACTCATTCTCCTGGCCCTCTCGGCGTCTCTCCTGTGTCCACCCCATACCTGATCCCTCACACTTTTCCCCCTCCCCCTCCTCTCTCCCTCCTTCTCCACCTCCTGTGATTGTTTTGTTCCCTCTTCTAAGTGGAATTGACACATTCTCACTTGGACCTTCCTTCGTACTAAAATTCTTGCAGTCTGTGGAGCGTATCATGTGAATTCTATACTTTTTGGCTTATCGGTGAGTACATACCATGCATATCCTTTTGGGTCTGAGTTACCTCAGGATATTTTCTGGTTCCATCCATTTACCTACAAAATTCATTATGTCCTTATTTTTAATGGCTAAATAGTATTCCATTGTGTGAATGAATTGCATCTTCTGTATCCTTTATTCAGTTGAGAGACATCTGGGTTGTTTTCAGCTTTTGGCTAGTACAATCAAGGCTGTGAAGAACACAGTGGAGCCTGTCCTTGTGGCATGGTGGAGCATCTTTTAAGTATATGTTCAGGATATACTCACACACACTCCACATACAGCTAGGTCATCAGGTAGAACTATTTCCAATTTTCTGAGGAACCTCCAGATTGATTTCCAGAGTGGTCGCAGCAAGTCGTAATCCCACCCACAATAGAGGAGTGTTCCTCTTTCTCCACATCTATGCCAGAATATTGTTCCTGTCTAAAAGAAATTCACGGACAAAAATGGAGCCCAGACTTAAGGAAAGGCTATCCAGTGACTGGCCCAACTTGGGATCCATCCTATGGGTGGGCACCAAACCCTATTACTGATGCTATGTCGTGCTTGCTGACGGGAGCCTAGCATAGCTGTCCTCTGAGGTGCTCTACCAGCAGCTGACTGAGACAGGTGCAGACATTTACAGCCAAGCACTGGACTGAGGTTGGGGACCCCTATGGCTGAGTTAGGGGAAGGATAGAAGGAGTGGAAGAGGGTATCAACCACATAGGAAGGCCAACAGAATCAAGTAACCTGGACCCCTGGGTGCTCTCAGAGGCTATGCCACCAACCAAAGATCATACATGGGCTAGTTTGTCTTCCCCAGCACATATGTAGCAGAGGCCTTGTCTGGCCTCAGTGGGAAAGGATGTGCCTGATCCCGTAAAGACTTAATGTCCCAGGGAAAGCAGAGAGGGGGGAGGGATGAGGTGAGGGTGGGTAGGTAGGAGTTGGGGAAAGCATCCTCTCAGAGGCAAAGGAGAGGGGGTGAAGGACTCTGGGAGGGGAGACCAGGAAGGAGGTAACATTTGATATGTAAAAAAAATATAATTTAATAAAAAAAATCTAAGTTTGAGGCCCATGGTACACTTGGAATGATGGAGCTGAGTCGTATAATTCTACTTTGAGGTTTTTGAGGAACCACGATCATGTGTTTAAAACACTGTGCTGCAGCCCTTACTTCATTTGAATCAATATAAAAAGAAATTTTGATCTAATATATGTTCAAGTATTTCAGCCCTTTTTTGTGTGGGGAGCAGGACTAGAGATAGAACCCTGGGCCCTGTGTATTGTCACCAACAAGTTACACTTCCAGGCCTCCAGCCCCATCTTTATCCCAGTATTGTTTTGGACCTTTAGTTACAGACACATATACATATACACATGTATGCACAGGTATAGATAGACAGATAGATAGAGATAGATAGATAGATAGATAGATAGATAGATAGATAGATAGATAGATAGACGCAGGGATACACATGCAGGTACACATGCACATAGGCATACACATGTATGCACACACATATACATGCACAAATTTACATACCCATACACTCATGCACACACACATATACATAACCACCCTGGATATAGATAGATACCCACACAGACACACAGACACACAGACACACAGACACACAGACACACACACACACACGCACACACACATACACACACACACACACGCACACACACACACACATATATATATATATATATCCCTAAACACATATACAAACATGCATATTCACATAAACATGCAAAGATACTATATTCACCAAATCTTATATTTTCTATTTTAAGCTATTTTGCATTTCATACTTCTACCTAAGTATTTTCTGCTTGCATTTTCTTTTTTTAATCCCTCTCTCCAGTCTATCATTTAACATGTCAATCAGATTTCTAATTTCAATTACAGTATTACTTAATTCTAGAATTTCTTCTTTATTTTTTATTCCAGTAAATTTTCCATCATTTCACTTATGTTCTTGAACTTAAGAATCAGTTACTTCAATATTAATCTGGCCATTCTAACATGTTCATATTCTATTGTTCTAATTCTAGTTTATGATTTTATGGTGCCATGTGAAGCTGTTTCCTGGACATCTGAAAGTCAGACATCTACTGCTCTTCCAACAGGTAGAGTATAAGATTGGCACACCAATATTGATTTGTTCTCTCTATAGCATAGACCTTCATGGGGCTTCAACTGAATCCCTTGGGATTTCATTGCTGCCCCAGTTCATACTGGGTCTCCCCAATATCTTGACATGCCCAGATCTTTTCTTGGCTGCTTTTCTCTTAGCTGATTCTTTCTGCTGGATTTCCTAGTGTTTTGAAATTTGCTTTCAAGTATAATTAAAAAGTTACATTTTTAAAGTTACAAGTATCTGTAAATTTCACATAAATTAATGGACTTATTTCTTTGCACTTCTGTTTCCTCCAAATCCTGACCCCTTTAGTCCTCCCTCGCTTGATAGTGCTCCACCCCAACCATAGCCCACTGAAACTACCTCCTATACTAAACACTTTCCATTCAGACTGTGCGCTCTGTGCTTGAAATCAACAGACCATCCCTGAAATAACCTCAACACTATCAGTGAAGAATAGAATAAGAGCAGACAGGATCTGGCTCCTCTACAGGAGTTTCCTTTACTCTGAACACTTCCTTTGGATACAGTCAAATGAGTATTTTCTATGTACAGGAACTGCTTCATTTTTTGGAATTTACCTTTTGTATTTGTTGTGTGGAGGGAGCATTTTACCATGGAAAGAAGCGAAATTCATTGTTGAATATCAGGGTGTTCCCATCCATTTTCCACTTGGCCAAATGGATGCATTTCTGCATTACTCTTGCACCCCTTTTGGCATGCACTTGGCTGATCTCTGATCTCTTTCAGAATGTAATGAGCCAGAATTATACATCTTTGTAGAAGATGCCAAGCACTCTGCCCTGGGACCCTTCAACATTCCTCAACATGTCTGCACGCCTCCCAAAAGGTGCATCTTAAAATCCATAAGGTGATGATCTCAATCGCCTTTTCTAGCTTTATTTATTTCTCCCGTTTCTATGGAAATTGTACTGGCTATGGTAATGAGCCTTGAGTACAAGGATATTAACACCACCATAGTAGCATCATTTTAGCTTGAATCTGGGGACAGTCTCAAAATCAACAAGAGCTACAACAAGCTTTGCTGTTTATCCATAAACTACACTCTACAAGGTCTGAATTGTCTATCACTTACATGTCTTGTCCACTATATGTCTAGTCAAGGCTTAACTTTATTCCCTCTGACCAATCTGACCCAATTCTTTATCTCTCTCCTGCTTTCCTATGCAGGGATGGCAGGCTTCCTCCGTCCCTTGTCGACTTAATGTGTGTGAGGGCTGAAAGCAGAAGCTAAGTCGTCCTGGCACAGTAAAGAAGTGTGGGAGGCAGTGCGGAAGAGCCAGAGGACACAGGAGTCCCACCATGTCACTCTGATGTGAACAATGGCCATGAGGCTATTAAATAGACTGTCCTGGCTTTTTCCTCTTGTTAGGATTTTAGTGTTCTCTCTCGTGCCATTGTCCCAGGTTTCTTTCTATTGTAACCTAATTGTCTTGTGGAGAGAGATTTTCCCACTGGAAACCAAGTAGGCTTGGGTTGTTAAAATCCACTGGGCTACTCATTTGTGTCCTCCTACAGTTACAATTTAACTGTGTTAACTGTGGAAACTGCTCTGGGACAGATTAAAATCAGAACAGACAGCTTCCATTTTTGCTCTGAAAATCAAATGAGAAAACTTGTTTTAAATAGGTCGTTGGTGGCTTGCTCCAACATGCATGGCATGCATGTTTACGTAGCTGTAGCAGAATGCAATTTTTAACAAGTCCACGTGCCTTTGTCAAAATAGACTTAAAAACAAAACACCTCATGTGGTGCGTGGATTATGACGGGCATACTAAGTGCATGCTTTCTTTCTATAAGACATATCTAACACAATAAAAAACACTTACTGAAGTATTTATGACATTCAAAATTTCATAAAGAATACTCTGTCAAAAATAGATAAATGATAGATATATGATAGATAGATAGATAGATAGATAGATAGATAGATAGATAGATGATAGATAGATAAATATTGTTTTCTCACTACTGTCAATATTTCAACAAATAAAAATTTTCAACTTAAAATTAGATTGGGTTTTAGCTTTAGTGCAACAGACTGAACATATTTGGGTTTTTTTGTTTTTTTTCTATTGATTCATATATTTTTTAATATTATAATACCTGTACCTCAGCATTCCCACTGATATGAACCTCCTTTTCCCTCAGAACTTTTTAATAATTTTTTTACTTTCAATATTCTTTGTTTACATTCAAAATTATTTTCCTTTTCTCAGTTCCCCCCTCCCCATAAGTTCCCTAAGCCCTCTTCCCTCTGCCCATTCTCCTATCAACCCCCTCCTACTTCTCTGTCCTGGTGCTCCCCTACAATGCTGGAACAAGCATTTTCAGGACCAGGGACCTCTCCTTCCTTCTTCTTGGGAGTCATTTGATATGTGAATTGTGTCTTGGATATTCATAGTTTCTGAGCTAATATCCACATAACAGTGACTGTATTCCAAGTGTATTCTTTTGTGATTGGGTTACCTCACTTAGGATGATATTTTCCAGATCCAACCATTTGCCTAAGAATTTCGTGAATTCATTGTTTTTA
>NC_067476.1:98653756-98663756 GCF_947179515.1 Apodemus sylvaticus | reverse complement strand
AAGGGGGAAAAAAGCCTATTGCCATTGCTTTTGATGTCCACAAGAACTTGATGATAAGATGGTAAGATCCTACAGCTAAAGACACCATGTACTTTGGTCATAGAACATGGGGAAATCGACGTGATCAGAAAACTTCTTCCTTACTGGCTAGCATTTATATATTGAAAAATTCAATGCAGGCTGTTTTGGGTTGGGGTAGGGTCCATAATCTTTTCCAGCTTTGAACACTTTAAACACTGTGAACTACAATAATGTCCAAGTGGCAATCTATGCCCATGGGTGCAGTCATGATGAGAATGTCCTGGGGTTAACCATTTGCTTTCTGATAGGATTTTGAAGACATACTTCACAAGAGAAAATATATACCTGGTACTGCAAATCTGATGAAGAACTCATGGTTGGAAACTTACAGGCCACAAGGGTGAAGCGAACAGTATTACTTTAGTACATCAGTCTTGTTTCTAAACTCTTATCTGTATACCCATAGACTGGTGCAGCTCAGACCTCATCAGAGAAAGCCCTTTGTGCAGTGGACTCTGGTTAACATGTAAACTCAGAGCCGCTCCAAGCAGACTGTGTGAGTGGAATGTTCAGCCATAAACTGGACCGAGAACTCCCAAACCCAGGGTCAGAGACTATCTTAGAAGAGGAAGTGGGAAAACTTTAAGAGCATGAGGTCAGGGTCAGCAGGTTAACAAATGAAACAGCATCTTCTGGACCTTGGAGGACAGCTGTGCTCATGAACTCACAACAGGTATGGACTCTGCCAAGACCAAGACAGTCCAATTCCTAGCACGGAGAATAGAGGGATTCACGTGTCCCTCTTCCTAAAAACAGCAATTGGTTTCTGGAGGCTGGAGAATCAGTCTTCTTTAAGGGTGTGTTTCCTGAGAGATCAGTCATGCTCTGACAGATAGTCACATTCACAACACTACAGGCAGCACAAATGGAACTCAATAGGATATTTTTTTAAATGAAAAAAGAGAAAGAGAAAGCCAGATCACAAACCTCTCTGGTTAATTCTTTTCTAATCCCACAGTCTAAGATTCATGTTGTAATTATAGAATTGCTGGCAGAGAGAATAAGACTGATAAGACTTTAAAACCACAGATCTTAAATTTATGAAATATTCATATATATTTTTAACTAAAAAATTTAATAGGACAAAATATTGTTAACACTTATTTGGTGAAAGAAAGAGGTTCTGGAAATCAATTATCTAGCTGTTAATTATCAAAGCTAACCTCACAAGTGTGTAGCCCGTGCAATCTCACATGAGCCCATGGTAGGGGACTTACCCTTGATCTATTCCCTGCCATCAATGTCCTGAAATTCTTAGTATACACTAATTTCTGCATGTCCATACCATATTTATCTTGCTGGCAGTCTTAGAAGTTAGCCTGCTGTCTCCTTACATGGATAGTAAGTGTGTCCCTTTGCACTTCGAATAGTAGTTCTCTTTACCTCCTGTCAATCGCTCTTATTTCTCATTTCCCTGTCCTCCCTCCTAGAAGTTAACTAGAAGTCCTCCCTCCTAGAACTATATTGTTCCAATGCTAAAGTGAATCACTGAATGAAAACTAAAGACCACCCATACTCCTTATGCTCAAGACTACAAACAGGAACTGTCCTGAGAGTTTTTATATCATCTTCATACAACCTAGAGTCCCCTAGGAAGGGGAATGTCAACTGAAGAATTTCCTGGATTATCTTGGTCTGTAAACATGTCTGTGGAAGCATTTCTTGACTACTAATTGATGGAGGAGGCCCAGCCCACTGTGGGTGGTACAATCCCAACACATTTGACCTTGGCTATGTAAGAAAGCTAGATGAACATGAACCTGAGAAAAATCCACTAAACAGCGTTCCTCCAAGGTTTCTGCTTCAGTTCCTGTTTGAACTCCTTCCCTGGCTCCCTTCAATAACATGAAATAGAAGTGCAAGCTTAAATAAAGCCTTTCATCCCCAGCTTACTTTTGTCAGAATTTCTTATTATGGAAGCAGAAAAGCAAACTATAGTAGAGACCAAAACTGCTTGTCCAAGACTGTTAATATTTTTGGAAGTACCAGAGTGAGTGAATTACTGCACTCTTTAATGCAAAATGAGAACGGTCAAGGCCCAGATCTAGATTAAAGTCTTCCGTAAGTTGACTGAACCTCAGCAGTTGGTTCCAGAATCTATGATGTCCCTACACCCCTTACAACCTTTGAGAATCGTATCAAAATCATGCTGATGCAGTGCACTCTATTAGCAAGAGAACATGGTGCACTCCAATGCCTTCTTAATCCTCTGTGTGCTTCCGGGCTCTGCCTCCAGCTAAATAAAATTCCACATGAAAAGCTTACACTCAAATAGGAGACAAACCCCAGAAATGGCATCTGACTTACATGTATGGCCACAGAGGATGTGAAACCACCCTGTGGTCCTTGTTCCAGCAAAGCACACTGAACTTCAGGGGTAATTCTGCCAAAAGCAAGCTGGTGAAGCAAGGCTCAGTGGTGTTGAAGAAAATGAGTTGTGTCTGCCTCTGCCTAGCTGGGTGTCAAACAGGAGAGTACTTCTTTATTGTATTTAACTACTTGTAGTTCAATGTTTCTATCTTTGTATATAGCTAGATGTGCAAAATGTGCAGCAAATGCCTTTTAAGGAGGTGATAAATTTCATTTGCAGCATATACATAATATTTATGTTTGCAGAAAACATATTGATCAAACCAGCTTCCTTTACTATACTTAAAATGCAGAGAAATGTAGCATTTTCTGAGTTAACATATGTTAGCACAGCCAAAAAATGAGAAGGAAAACATTAATAATATTCTGTTAAAAAGGATTCCCTAAAATGTCTTGGGTGATTGTGCCAGTATCATCAGAATGAACATATGCCCGGAATGTATCCTTGAGATCACAGAACAGTAACCAGTCAAATCGGTAAGTGGAAGCAAAATGCCTGGGCTTCTCTTTTGCCCTGAACCTTCCAATTCATTGAATCAAAAATGGTCACTCAGGGTAACGGGATGAAACAATGAATTCATGAAATTCTTAGGCAAATGGATGGAGCTGGAGAACATCATACTAAGTGAGGTAACCCAGACTCAAAAGATGAATCATGGTATGCACTCACTAATAAGTGGATATTAACCTAGAAAACTGGAATACCAAAAACATAATCCATACATCAAATGAGGTACAAGAAGAAAGGAGGAGTGGCCCCTTGTTCTGGAAAGACTCAGTGAAGCAGTATAGGGCAAAACCAGAACAGGGAAGTGGGAAGGGTTGGGTGGGAAGACAGGGGGAGGGAAGGGGGCTTATGGGACTTTCAGGGAGTGGGGGTCTAGAAAAGGGGAAATCATTTGAAATGTAAATAAAAAATATATCGAATAAAAAAAATGGTCACTCAGGGTAATGGGATGCCAACATGTCTATCCATTACATGTAGACTGAAATGGGAGTACGAGGCCAACCTGAGCTACAAAAAGACACTGTCTCACCTCTTCTGATCCTTCTCCCACTTCTGCTTCAGCCAGCCCTTTCTGCTGTGGCAGAATATTGCCAGGACTACCACAATGAAGAAATCATCTCCTGATATATCCCAGAAAACCAGCACACTCAGGGCATTTGAGAACCAACCAGATTCAAGGCATTTGAGAACTAATCACACTCAGGACATTTGAGAAACAGCAGAACTCAGGACATTTGGAGTTCGGAGAGGCCTGGGAGGACAGGAGAGCTGGTCTCCCAGGAGAGCCTACATACCTGTGTGCACAGAGAGAAATGAAATCCCATGAGTACAGATACACAGGCTTGCAGGACAATTAAGCCACAGTTAGAGACAGCAACACCAGCTAACACCAGAGAAAACTAGATGGCAAAAGGCAAATGGAAGATCATTAACAACAGAAACCAAGGCAGCATGGCACCATCAGAGCCCAGTTCTCCCAAAACAGCAAATCCTGGATACCCCAACATTCCAGAAAACCAAGAACTGGATTTAGAATCGCATCACATCTCATGATGCTGATAGAGGATTTCAAGAAGGACATAAATAACTCCCTTAAAGAAATACAGGAGAACATGGGTCAACAGGTAGAAGCCCTTAAAGAGGAAACACAAAAAATCCCTTAAAATTTTTCAGGAAAACACAAACAAGTGAAGAAACTGAACAAAACTATCCAGGATTTAAAATGGAAGTAGAAACAATAAAGAAATCACAAAGTGAGACATCTCTGGAGATAGAAAACCTTGGAAAGAATTCAGGAGTCATAGATGCAAGCATCAACAACAGAATATAAGAGATAGAAGAAAGAATCTTAAGTGCTGAATATTCCATAGAAAATATTGACTCAACAATCAAAAATGCAAAATTCAAAAAGCTTTTAACCCAACACATGCAGGAAAACCAGGACACAATGAGAAGACCAAACCTAAGGATTATATGTACAGAAGAAAGCAAGGATTTACAACTTAAAGAGCCAGCAGATACCTTCAACAAAATTATAGATGAAAACTTCCTTAACCTAAAGAAAGAGAAGCACATGATCATACAAGAAGCCTTCAGAACTCCAGACTGAACCAGAACAGAAACTCCTCCCAATACATAATAATCAAAACACCAAATGCACTAAACAAAGAATATTAAAAGCAGTAAGGGAAAAATGTCAAGTAACCCATAAAGGCAGACCTATCAGAATTACACCAGACTTCTCACTGGAAACTATGAAGGCTAGAAGATCCTGGGCAGATGTCATACAGACCCTAAGAGAACATCAATGTCAGTCCAGGCTACAATACCCAGCAAAACTCATAATTACCATAGATGGAGAAAACAATACATTCCATGACAAAACCAAATTTACACAATATCTTTCCACAAACCCAGCTCTACAAAAAATAATAGGTGGAAAATGCCAACACAAGACCAGAAACTACACCCTCGAAAAAGCAATAAAGTAATCTTCTTTCAACAAATCCAAAAGAAGATAGCCACACAACCAGAATTCTACCTTTAACGATGAAAAAAACCGGAAGCAACAATCACTTTTCCTTAATATCTCTTACCATCAATGGTCTCAATTCCCCAATAAAAAGACATAGACTAACAGACTGGATACATACATAGAACCCAACATTTTATAGCATACAAGAAACGTACCTCAGTGACACAGACAGTCACTACCTCAGAGTCAAAGGTTGGAAAACAATTTTCCAAGCAAATGGTCCCAAGAAATAATCTTGGGGTGGGGCGTCATTCTTATATCAGATAAAATGAACTTTCAACCAAAAGTTGTCAAAAAATATAAGGCAGGACACTTCATACTGGTCAAAGGAAAAATCTACCAAGATGAATTCTCAATTCTGAACATCTATGCTCCAAATGCAAGAGTACCCACATTCATTAAAAAAAAAAAAGTTTACTAAAACTCAAAGCACACATTGCACCCCACACAATAATAGTGGGAGACTTCAACACTCCACACTCAACAATGAACAAATCATGGAAACAGAAACTAAACAGAGACACAGTGAAACTAACTGAAGTTATAGACCAAATGGATCTAACAGATATTTATAGAACATTACATCCTCAAGCAAAAGAATATGCCTTCTTCTCAGATGCTCATTGTATCTTCTCCAAAACTGACCATATAATTGGTCAGAAAACAAGCCTCAACAGATACAGGACTATTGAAATAATTCCATGCACCCTATCAGAACACCATGGCCTAAGGCTGGTCTTAAGTTCAAACAGAAACAAGGGAAACACGCACACATACACACACACACACACACACACACACACACACACACACACACACGCACACACGGACGTTGAACAATGCTCTACTCAATGAGAGCTTCACCAAAGAAGAAATAAAGAAATTAAAGGCTTTTTAGAACTTAATGAAAATGAGGACACATCATACCAAAACTTATGGGACACGATGAAAGAGGTGCTAAGAAGAAAACTCATAGCTCTAAATGCCTCCAAAAAGAAAATGGAGAGAGCTTACACTAGCAGTTTGACAACACACCTGAAAGCTCTACAACAAAAAGAAGTAACTACACTCAAGAGGAGTAGAAAGCAGGAAATAATCAAACTCAGGGCCGAAATCAACCAAATAGAAACAAAAAGAACTATGCAAAGAATAAACAAAACCCAGAATTTTTTTTTTGAGAAAATCAAGATAAATAAACCCTTAGCCAGACTAACCAAATTGCACAGAAGCACTACCCAAATTAATAAAATCAGAAATGAAAAGAGAAACTGTGGAAATTCAAATGATCATCAGATCCTACTACAAGAGTTTATACTCAACAAAATTGGAAAATCTGGACAAAATGGACAATTTTCGAGATACATACCAGGTGCCAATGTTAAAACAGGCTCAGATAAACTATCTAAAAAGCCCCATAAGTCCTGAGGAAATAGAAGTTGTTAATATTCTCCCATCAAAAATAAGCCCAAGACCAGATGTGCTTAGTGGAGAATTCTATCAGATCTTCAAAGAAGAGCTAATACTAATACTCTTCAAATTATTCTACAAAATAGAAACTTAAGAACACTACCCAATTCATTCTATGGAGCCACAATAACGCTTATGCCTAAATCAAACAAAGGCAAGCAAGGTAAGAGAACTTCAGACCAATTTCCCTTATGAATATTGATGCAAAAATACTCAACAAAATTCTGGCCAATGGAATCCAAGAATGTATTAAAACAATTATTTACCATGATCAAGTAGGCTTCATCCCATGGATGCAGGGATGGTTCAAAATACAGAAATCCATCCATTTAATTCAATACATAAACAAACTCAAAGTAAAAACCACATGGTCATTTTATTAGATGCTGAAAAAGGTTTTGACAAAATTCAGCATCCCTTCATGATAAAAGTCTTGGAGAGATCAGGAATTCATGGCCCATACCTAAACATAGTGAAAGCAATATACGGCAAACCAGTAGCCAACATCAAACTAAATGGAAAAAAACTTGAAGCAATCACACTAAAATCAGAGACCAGACAAGGCTGCCCACTCTTTCCCTATCCTATTCAATGTAGTACTTGAGTCCTAGCCAGAGCAATTAGACAACAAAAGGAGGTCAAAGGTATACAATTGAAAAAGAAGAAGGCTAATATCACTATTTGCAGATGATATGATCTTATACTTAAGGGACCCCAAAACTTCTACCAGAAAACTCCTAAAGCTGATAAACAACTTCAGCAAAGTGACTAGATATAAAATTAACCCCATCAAATCAGTAGCCTTCCTCTACTCAAAGTATAAGCAAGCTGAGAAAGAAATTAGGGAAATGACACCCTTCACAATAGTGGCAAATAATATTACATACCTTGGTGTGTCACTAACCAAGCAAGTGAAAGATCTGTATGACAAGAACTTCAAGCCTCTGAAGAAAGAAATCAAAGAAGATCTCAGAAGATGGAAAGATCTACTATGCTCATGGATTGGCAGGATTAATATAGTAAAGATGGCCATCTTGCTGAAAGCAATCTACAAATTCAATGCAATACCCATCAAAATTCCAAATCAATTCTTCATAGAGCTAGAAAGACCAATCTGCAAATTCATTTGGAATAACAAAAAACCAAGGGTAGCAAAAACTATTCTCCACAACAAAAGATCTCCTGGGGGAATCACTATCCCTGACCTCAAGCTCTACTACAGAGCAATAGTGATAAAAACTGTATGGTATTGGTTTAGAGAGTGGCAGGAAGACCCATGGAATAGAATTGAAGACCCAAAAGTGAACCCACACACCTATGGTCACTTGATATTTGACAAAGAAGCTAAAAAATATCCAGTGGAAAAAAACGGCAGCATTTTTTAACAAATGGTGCTGGATCAACTGGAGGTCAGCATGCAGAAAAATGCAAATCGACCCATTCTTATCTCTTTGTACAAAGCTCAATTACAAGTGGATAAAGGACCTACACATAAAACCAGATACACTGAAACTTACAGAAGAGAAAGTGGGGAAGAACCTTGAACACATGGGCACAGTGGGAAATTTCCTGAATAGAACACCAATGGCTTATGCTGTATGAACTAGAATTGACAAATGGGACCTCATAAAACAGCAAAGCTTCTGTAAGGCAAAGGACACTGTCAATAGGACAAAATGGCAACCAACAGATTGGGAAATGATCTTTACCAATCCTACATCCAATAGAGGGTTAATATCCAAGGTATGCAAAGAACTCAAGAATTTAGACTCCAGAGAGTCAAATAACCCTATTAAAATGGGGTACAGAGCTAAACAGGGAATTTTCAACTGAGGAAACTCAAATGGCTCTGAAGCACCTAAAGAAATCTTCAGCATCCTTAGTTATCAGGGAAATGCAAATCAAAACAACACTGAAATTCCACCTCACACCAGTCAGAATGACTAAGATCAAAAACTCAGGGGACAGCAGATGGTGGAGAGGATGTGGAGAAAGAGGAACACTTCTCTATTGCTGGTAGGATTGCAAGCTGGAAAACCACTCTGGAAATCAGTTTGGCAATTCCTCAGAAAATTAGACATAGTGCTATCTGAGGACCCAGCTATACCACTCCTGGGCATATAACCAGAAGATACTCCAACATGTAATAAGGACACATGCTCCACTATGTTCATTGTGGCCTTATTTATAATAGCCAGAAGCTGGAAAGAACCCAGATGTCCTTAAAGAGAGGAATGGATCCAGAAATTGTGGTATATATTCACAATAGAGTACTATTCAGTTACCAAAAACAATGAATTAATGAGATTGTTAGGCAAAGGGATTGAACTAGAAAGTGTCATCCTGAGTGAGGTGACACTTTCTAGTTCAATCCCTTTGCCTAACAATCACAAAAGAACACACATGATATGGATTCACTGTTAAGTAGATATGAGCCCAAAAGCTCAGAATAAACAAGTTACAATTCACAGACCACAGGAAGCTCAAGAAGAAGGAGGACTGAAATGGGGGTGCTTTGGTTCCTCTGAGAAAGGGAACAAAATACTCACAGGAGCAATAATGGAGACAAAGAGTGGAGCAGAGACTGAAGGAAAGGCCACCCAGAGACTGCCCTACCTGGGAATCCATCCTATAAACAGCCCCTGACACTATTATGAGTGACAAGAAGCACGTGCTGAAAGGAGCCTGTTATGGCTGTCTTCAGAGGGGTCCTGCCAGAGCCTTACAGATACAGAGGCAGATGCTAGCAGCCAACAATTGGACTGAGACTGGGGTCCCCAATGGAGGAGTTGGAGGGAGGGCTGGAGGAGCTGAAGGGGTTTACAGTCCTATGGGAAAAATGATGTCAGTCAACCAGATACCTCAGGGCTCCCAGGGACTAAGCCATCAGCCAAGGGGTAAGCATGGTTCCAGCCAAAAGAGTGGCAGAGGAATGCCTTGTTGAGCATCAGTGGGAGGAGAGGTCCGTGGTCCTATGAAGGCTCAATAGATGCCCCAGAGTGGGGAAATTGAGAGGGCATAGGTGGAAGTGGGTTGGGTGAAGAGGCATCTTCTTAGAGGCAGGGGGTGAAAGGATAGGTTGGGGGTTTTCAGAGAGGGGGGAAACTGGGAAAGGGTATAACATTTGAAATGTAAATGAAGAATATATTCAATAAAAAAAGACACTGTTTCAAAAATAAATGATAGATACATAGATAGATAGATAGATAGATAGATACATACATACATACATACATACATACATACATACATACATACATACCACATACATACTTTGGGAGTCCAGTGGCCAGGTTGCTCTGCAGAGATATTTACACAAGGAGGTTTGTAGGTGATTACTCTTTATTAATATGGCAGTCAAGGAGAGAAGGCTGCAGAAGTAACTTGAGTAATGGTGAGATGTCAAGAGAAGCTTGTGTGAGTCCATGGTTTCTCTGAACATGAAAGACCCTTGAGAGATGCCCAGGCTGGGTTCAGAGGACCAGGGAATTGCGTCCTGGGCAGAGAACACAGAGATCTGTCTTTTTAGAGCATAAGCT